>NW_025935913.1:0-20748 GCF_000764305.2 Hyalella azteca | reverse complement strand
ATCTAAGACGGTATTTAAAACGTGATTTGAGACTTTATTTACGACGTTATTCATGACGTCATTTAAGAAATTATTTAATCCCTTTTCTTGTGTTAAAAATTAAGAGCGGTTATCCAAACAATTCGACATTTGAAATTAATAGAGAGATTGCGAAAATTCGCAAATTGTTATAATTTTTTTTGTCCTGATTTCCATCTCACTTTACGCTCGCAATGATAAATAATGAGATGCGTTGATGTTAAATCTCGATAATAATGTAAAATATTTCAATATTTTATTACATGAATCAGGTATTCGTGACACTGAATAATATTGTACTTGAATATTTTACAAATTGGCCGCCGTATATTCGGTCAATGAATGACGTCGTTGGCCGCTTATGATTCTACTATAATTTCAAAAGATGTATGAGCATGAATTCGTGTGATTAAAAAAATAGATATTTGTGCATTCATGGAAGAATAAATAGAACGCTATCATAAGTCTGGCTTTAAAAAGCGTTTCGCTTCGCTCGTATAAGCTCTATGTATTATTTTATGGAGAAAAGATATTTTTACGTTCCACTGACGCTGAAAACTTGGGGCTAAATTCCTAGTTTTTCAATGCTGTGAGAGTATGAAAACCAAATTCATACATGCTTGGTAGAAAACTGCTCTAATGTACGTTTGGCATTCAACTAAAACACTCCTTTATGTTGCACACAACTGGAAGCTTGCGTCATGCTACAGAATCCTCGTTGCATTTTAGGCACTGTAATCACTTGGTCTTACGTCTGGTATTCAAACGACTTAATCGTACGTCTGGAAACCAACCACAGCGTTGCAGGCAGCGGCTCGAGTATGACAGCTTGGGCTGCGCTTAAGAGTCCGGCCACCCAGGAACATGGCTGGCGGCCATGACAGAATGCTGCTTTGCCACGATTGTTCCTCATAGGGCCATGTCAGCCATGAGGACGTCCCTGAGGATGTTTCTCATAGGGTCATCTCAGCCATGAGGATGATGGTCATAGGGCCGCACCTGCCACCAGGACATATTATACTCCATGAGGGCTGGCAACTGCCGCCGCATGTTAGACTGCCAACTGCCGCAGCCTGAGATACCGCCACTTCTCCCTAAGCAAACGACAATAAATTCGTTAAATCGCCTGAGATTATAGGCGATATATCGGCGGCCATCATGGCAGAGATGGAGACACGGGATGACCCAACTCTGTATGCCCTAACTGTGGGTGCTCTAACTCTCGCTGGCTCAACTCTGGGTGCCAGTAACTCTGAGTGCCCTAACTCTGGGCATCTCAAATCAGTATGCCCTAACTCTGGCTGACCCAACTCTGACAGCCAGTAACTCTGGATCCCCCAACTCTGGATGATCCAACTCTGGGTGTCTAATTCTTGGTGCCCAAACTCTGGATGCCCTAATTCTACTATCGGGGCCCCAACTCCGAGTGCTCTAATTCTGGGTGCCCTAACTCTGGATGACTTTAATTTTTCAATTACATCTGCGCGTTTAAATGATAAATAAGAATAGTTTACGTATGATTGTGTTCAAATGATATCACAAAACGTTAGTTTTAATATTATGAATAAATGTTTTGTAACAATCAGTGTAAATAGTGAAATTCAGACGGGGCCTTCAGAAGAGTACTGAAATTCAGACATGACATTCAGAAGAATAAGGAAATTCCGAAACCTACTCTGATATTAATAATTTATTCGTTGTTACATATCAATACAGCTACCCTCAGTATATGAAGAGTTTGTTCGCTAACGCAATAAAATTACAAGAACGTAACTATAAAAATACCATTTCCATAGCGTATAAAACGGTACATGAACGCGATATTTCTACACGACGAACAGAACGGCTTTATTCAATAAGTAAATAAATATTCAAGAGTGTGTTTTATATTCTCATTGTCACATTATGTCTTTAAAACCGTCTTCATTGAAGTGATAACCCGAAAGTGTATTATGCCTCTGAATAAATTAAATTCAACTCTATTGTAATTATTAAATAATTATTGATTTATATTCAACTATATTGTTAAAATAACCCAGAAGTGTATTTTACCACAGCCTGAATCGATCTTCAAAATATCCGTAACCATTTTTACTGCATAACTCAACACCTGTATTTTGTTTTTGCCCGAATGGAATATAACTTTGAAAAATTACATTTTTCATTATGAAAAATTACATTTTTCAAAAGTAACTCACAATTTTTCGTTTATTTGTCCCACAGAGAAGCAGGACGACGAGACGTCAGTTAGAGTTGGTGGCAAAGGCAAGAAGATGCGCAAGCCGCGCACCATATATTCAAGTCTTCAACTTCAACAGCTCAACAAAATATTTCAACGCACTCAGTACCTCTCCCTGCCTGAGCGAGCTGAACTTGCGGCCAAACTTGGTCTAACTCAAACTCAGGTGAGTGAGTTGAATTAATACTGAATCATACATTTAGTATGGTGATACACACACACTGAGTATGGTGATGCCCACACACTGAGTATGGTGATACCCACACACTGAGTATGGTGATACCCACACACTGAGTATGGTGATACCCACACACTGAGTATGGTGATACNGTAAGGAAGTATGTCGGTATTTGGACCACCTGACCCATTCATGTTTCTGCGTGTATGGACGGCAGCCATAAGCCTACTTTTAGGCACCATCCAATTTTTCGGAATGAGGCGCCCGTCTTGAGGCTGAAAAAACAGCATGAAAAAAATAATTGAAATGAAACAGAAGCCGAGCATGCGTGGGAACCAAAAGATATTGCCGAAGTTAGTCTCGATATTGCATGGGGAAATGAAATCTAAATGTGATGATTGGATTCTGTGAAAGAAGAATTGATAAGGACTATTTGAAATTATATTTACGCAAACATATTATGTATATGCTTGGGTATGTGTGTAATGTACATGTAAACTTGTATCATTAACATTAACATGATTATGGATGAATTTAACGATTAAAACGTAACACGTGCAACACTTATCTGCGAAGCCAATACTATTAACAATACTAGGGCAAATACTAATACCAATAGCATAAGTAAACTAATACAGCAGCCGTGCCCCAGCAATAAATAAAAAATAGCGCGTGTATGGAGGCAAAACTTGATTACACGTGTCGTACAACTACTTCCTGCTGTACGATTGGGGCACAGCTGTGGAATAGGCGTCTTATAGGTGTGTTATAGGTGTGATGTTAGCGTGATAAGGCGTGATATTGGCGTGATATTGGCGTAATATACAGGCATGATATTGGCGTGATAAAGGCGGGCTATTGGCGTGATAGTGGCGTGATGCTGGCATGATACAGGCGTGATATTGGCGTGACATTGGCGTGACGGTAGCGTGATATTGGCGTGATATACAGGCGGGTTATTGGCATGATACAGGAGTGATATTGGCTAGATATTGGCGTGATATTGGCGTGATATACAGGCGGCTTATTGGCGTGATATTGGCATGATACAGGCATGATACAGGCGTGATACAGGCGTGATATTGGCGAGATATGGCGCGATATTAGCGTGATATACAGGCGGGTTATTGGCATGATATTGGCATGATATTGACGCCCAGAAGCAGTTTTTAAGACGAATGATGGCCAATATCGCCGGCTCCAAACCGAATCGATGATACCAAACGATGATATTGTTATTCATGCTACTCATTCACTGCGTGTGCTCGAGTTCATCGGTTATTCACTTTGATGTGAGTCATGCCTGTGCGCCACGTGACCTGAAATGAATTATGATGGTTGGCCGGCCTTAATGCGCCGATGATTTGTAATGAGGAGCGATTATTTATTCTCGAGTGGAATTGTCTGGTTGATTTACTGTGATCTTCACAGTGTCTTTCTGGATGAATGTTCTGTTTTTTTCTTATTTTTCTCGCGCGTCACTAAGTAGAGGTCGGAAAAAATAGCCTTATTTTTCTTGGTGTCGGAAATTAGATGTCATCTTCTTGACGTTTGTGATCGAACTCAAGATTTTTGTTTAGCTGGTTCAGTATAATTATGATGATGATGAATGCCTGGTGATTTTGCTAACGATAATCATGCTCACTGCGGTCAGTGTCATCATCACTATCATCACTATCATCAAGATAGTGATGAGTCCGTACCCCAGGATTCTGGAATTTTCTTCTCTGCTCATCACCAAATTTGCATTCTTCGTGCTCGCAAATTTTGCTCGCTAATTTCACAAATTGTTATTTTGCTTTTGGCAATTCGACGGACCGTGAATGTCTTCGTCCGCGTAGTTTCTCTTCCGGTTTCATCAAGATGATTTCTAAGGAATTCGTTGGTGAAGTTCGCACTTTTTTGTGGCTAAAATAAATTAGGATGGATCTTTAATTTGAAGATAAAACAAGAAAAGAATTAATTAACTTGAGTATTTAATTTGAAGATGCATTTAAAAAAAAACTTATTAAAAAACCAAATGTTGCGATGGGAAAATATTTTAATTGATTTTTCACTCAATATGACTGATTTTTTCATTCTTTTAGCATGAATGTGGAGGTTGAATTCTTCCTCATTTCGCGCTGAATTTGTGTACACATAATGTTAATAATAAAAAAAATAATAATAGTGATGATGTTATTATTATTACTATTAATACTATAATCCTGCCAATATATAATAATAATATATAACAGCACCAGTAACAACAGCAACAACAGTAACAGCAGCAACAGCACCAGCTTCAACAGCACTAACAGCACCAGCAGCAACAGCACCAGTTTAAACAGCCGCAACAGCACCAGCTTCAACAGCACTAACAGCTATTTTCTGCTGGGAGAAAGAAGAACCTAATATATTTCTACTCTGGATATATTTTACATATTATACATTCTTAAGCCAAATATACTCATGCGCAGGACATATTCTTACTATGCATAAATTAGTAGGCAAAAATTTCCTTACACATGAAACCTCATTAAAAATATATTTCTGATTATTCGTTAGGTATTCCTACGCCTGATGCATTCCTTCGTTAGATGTATACCTACGCTGGATGTATTTCAATGCCTGTATGTATTCCTACGCTGGATGTATTCCTCCGCTGAATGTATTCCTACGTTGGATGTATTCCTAAGCTGTATGTATTCCTACGCTGAATGTATTCCTACGCTGGATGTATTTCAATGCCGGATGTATTCCTACGCAGGATCCATACGCCGCGGAAGATTTGTGTGTCCGGCCGTTGACTGTCAAAACCTGCCACGCTGATCTATGCGCGCACTAGGTTATTGTGCACATTGATCGATGCGCACTAGATTATTGCGGCAATGATCAACCAGAACTAGATTATTGTGCGCACTGATCGTTAGCACTAGATTATTTATATTATTGCGACACTGATCAACTCGAACTAGTTTTTTTGCGCGCACTGATCGTTATCACTAGATTATTGTGACACTGATCAACGCAACCTAAATTATTGCGCGCACCTATCTTGTGCACTAGATTATTGCGCGAACTGATCATCGGCACTAGATTATTGCGCGCCCTGATCGATACGTATGCATCGATTATTTACGCACGTGTATTAATACGCACGAAACATGCGTACTTTTTCGCACGGTAGAGCGTCTGGTCTGAGCCCGTCTCTTTATGCTTGAGCTATTTTGTTGTTTTTTTTTCTTCTGTTTGATGTTTGTTTTAAATTTGCATTAAAAAACACTAGAGCGGCTTTCATCACAGTGGCCATGCTTGTGGCTATCATCACTGAGAAAAACAATCATTTGCTTGCATTCAACAACACAGCGTAGGTGTTTGTGGCTATCATTACAACAAAGAACAACAATCATTTGTTATCATTCAACAACACAGCGTGGGTGTTTGTGGCTATCATCACAACAAAGAACAACAATCATTCGTTATCATTTAACAACACAGCATAGGTGTTTATGGCAATCATCACAGAGAACAACAATCATTTGTTATCATTCAACAGCACAGCGTGGGTGTTTGTGGCTATCATTACAACAAAGAACAACAATCATTTCTTATCAATCAACAACACAGCGTGGGTGTTTATGGAAATCATCACAGAGAACAACAATCATTTGTTATCATTGCCGACGTTTGTTTTCGGTTGGAATCGATGCGGTGGCGTCACGCTGCCCGGTGGTCGTTAACCGCAATTCGCGTTAACGACTTGGAGGAGTTGGGGGGGGGGTTGTTACATCCACCCCCTAACAAAGGGGGTGTTAGAGGTAGTGGTTTTCGCCGGATTATCTCCGACGATGTTAATGAGATGAGAATTAAAAATTAGTGAAGATAACCGCTCTTAGTTAAAAAGTTATTGATGATAGCCGCTCTTAGTTAAAAAATCAATGAAGATAACCGCTCTTAGTTAAAAAATCAATGAATATAACCGCTCTTAGTTAAAAAATCAATGAAGATAACCGCTCTTAGTTAAAAAATCAATGAAGATAACCGCTCTTAGTTAAAAAATCAATGAAGATAACCGCTCTTAGTTAAAAAATCAATGAAGATAACCGCTCTTAGTTTAAAAATTAATGAAGATAGCCGCTGTTTGTTGAAAAATTATTGAAAATAACCGCTCTTAGTTGAAAATAATATGCGTTTAAAAATTACTTTTTAAAGACAACACTTCTAAAGAATCCAGTGTCTTGGATGTTACACATGTACAATGAATTTCTAATTTTATTTTCAAATATTAAAAATTTATTTTCAAAATTTTATTATGATATCAAAATTTTGTAAATTTTCAAAATTATTTATTCTGTCAACTGATTCATGCATTGTCTCCGACTTTACGCAAGTGTGCAAAATTTCAGATCGATTGAACAGGTCAAGTTGTGTTATATTGATTATAAGATTTGTAGCAGACGAATTTATTTTAAATATTTTTTTAATAATGAAAAAGTTGTTAATTTATGAAGTTATTTATTCGTCAATTTATTCACATATTGTCTCCTACTTTACGCAAGTGTGTAAAATTTCATATTGATTGGGCAGGTAAAAGTGTGTCCAATATCGATAATAAGATTTGTAGCTGACAAAATTATTTTTAATTTTTTTTAATATTGAAAAAATAAATTTTTTATTTTTAAAATTATTTATTATGTCACTTGATTCATGCATTGTCTCAAACTTTATGCAAGTGTGGCAAATTTCAAATTGATTGGACAGGTAGAAATGTGTTAAATATTGATTATAAGATATGTAACAGACAGACAGACAGACAGACAGACAGACAGACAGACAAGAAGTGAAGTTAAAGAAAAGTGTTGTAATAAAATTAAACAAGATAACCACTCTTAGTTGAAAAATGAATGAAGATAACCGTTCTTACTTGAAATAATAATAAAGATAACCGCTCTTAGTTAAAAAATTATTCAAGATAACCGATGATTGTGAGATGAAATTAGTTGAAATAATTAATTGATCATTGGTATTTTGACCCAATAAATAATTTATCAGTTGATTTTAGCGTTAGTTGAGCAGTTGAACCATTTGTTGGTTTATCAGATAAACCACATCATAAGTTAACGGTTAACCAATAGACAATTACGTGTCTTATAAATTTTAAATTTGAAAATTGATCAAGTGAACGAATGGACAATCTATCACTTTAAGAAGTTGCTTGTTTATCAGTTTAATAAATTTATTATTTACCTATTAAAATAATAGATTATTGATCAGATACTTAAATTAATAGTTTATCAGTTAAATAAATCCCAACATCATTCATCAGAAGAGACGAATTGACAATTCAATAATTACATGCGTAACTATTGTCAATAACTAATAATTATAAATAATTAGTCAATAACTAATATTTGCTAAGGTTTGATACTTCTTTTGCTGTCACCGTGCAACTATAGATGGGGTCTAAGAGATATTTAATTTTTTGCGTAATAAAGGCATTCCTTGAAATTTTGATTTCGCTTTAAATACAGGAATTAAGTATACAAGTTTTTGATTGATTTGCCGTGGATAAGTATTTATTTTGTCTCATCCTGGCGAATAAGTGATCAGCATCCCAGACCTCATGGCGAATAAGTGATCTGAATTTCGTCACAAGCTTGTCCCCAGCTGGTCCCCCCATTGGTTCCCCAGCTGGTCCCCCAGCTGGTCCCACAGCTGGTCCTCCAGCTGGTCCCCCTGCTGGTCCCCCAGCTAGTCTCCCAATTGGTCCCCAAGCCGGTCCCCCAGCCGGTCCCCCAGCTGGTCCCCCTGCTGGTTCCCCAGCTGGTCCCCAAGCCGGTCCCCCAGCTAGTCCCCCAATTGGTCCCCAAGCCGGTCCCCCAGCCGATCCCCCAGCTAAGTGCCAATTCAGTCAGTCAGTAAGTGTCAGTTCAGTAAGTGAGTAAATTGCAGTTCGGTAAGTCAGTATGTGACAGTTCAGTAAGTCAGTAAGTGGCAGTTCAGTAAGTCAGCAAGTGACAGTTCGTAAGTCAGTAAGTGATAGTTCAGTAAGTCAGCAAGTGTCAATTCAGTCAGTCAGTAAGTGGCAGTTCAGTAAGTCAGTAAGTACGGTATCAGTTCAGTAAGTCAGTAAATTGCAGTTCGGTAAGTCAGTATGTGACAGTTCAGTAAGTCAGTAAGTGGCAGTTCAGTAAGTCAGCAAGTGACAGTTCGTAAATCAGTAAGTGATAGTTCAGTAAGTCAGCAAGTGGCAATTCAGTCAGTCAGTAAGTGACAGTTCAGTAAGTCAGTAAGTGGTAGTTCAGAGTCAGTAAGTGTCAGTTCAGTAAGTCAGTAAATTGCAGTTCGGTAAGTCAGTATGTGACAGTTCAGTAAGTCAGCCAGTGACAGTTCGTAAGTCAGTAAGTGATAGTTCAGTAAGTCAGCAAGTGGCAATTCAGTCAGTCAGTAAGTGGCAGTTCAGTAAGTCAGTAAGTCAGTAAGTGGCAGTTCAGTAAGTCAGTAAGTGGCAGTTCAGTAAGTCAGTAAGTGGCAGTTCAGTAAGTCAGTTCCGCCTCATCAGGTTGGGTTGCCGGGCCGTTAATTAAAGCGCCACTGACGCCACCCAGACTCCGGGGACTGGAAGCTGCTCTGAAGTCTGAGTCATGACTCAGAATTTCCACAGGCGTCTGAGTCGCCCAGAAGCAGCTGCCAATTACCTAAAGCAAATCCTCAGAGTCTGTTATTTTTTCTGATTTAGGTTTGAAAAATGCTCTTGATTCCAATTTTTATTATCATTTACCAAATTAGTATTCAAGAGAAAGAAATGCAGGTTCAGGTATAGCAGGTTAGACTCATAATGAGCTTTCAATGCCTCACTATTCTGCCTCTATGAATAAATTTTCAGATGCAGGCCCTATCCCACCACGATAAGTATCCTGGATACGCGCCCCAACAGCCCCTATATATTGCGTCGCCAGGCGTACAACACGCAAACTTTGAGAAATATTTATATAAGATTACAGTCCGTTCGTTTATAATCATTTCATAATTTGCCGGTTATTTTAAATCAGTTGGGCAAAAGAGACCAACAGATAATATGTAGTGGCGTTCTGTTCCAGCACGGAGGCGAGTCCCGTTTGCGCGTCCCATCTTAATTGTGATCTCGGGTCCCGTCAACTGACATGTTCCTAATAAATAAGTTATTTAATAAGATATTTATCCCAGGAAGGTTATACATATTTATATACCTTTAGATATATCTATACAAATTAAATCACATACCATATATAAATGTTACATATATACGTTCCTCAGTTATTATTCGCTCTGTTATTGTATGTTGTTAAGAAGTTCTTCTCCATCAACAGTTCCAGTTTATTCCCGTACGTCTGTTCCCTTTTATGCTCGCACGTCTGTTCCCGTTTATGCTCGTACGTCTGTTCCCGTTTATGCTCGTACGTCTGTTCCCGTTTATGCTCGTACGTCTGTTCCCGGTTATTCTGGTACCTTTATGCCTGCCACTGTTCTTCACATGATTCCCGTTTTTTTGGTCTTCTTTTCCACTGTTTTTCCGTTTTTCTGTTATCCGCCGTTTTGCCGACTGCCAATCACCCGCGACGGCCACTGATTGGCTCGTCAAGTCTCGGCGGCGGAAAAATCAACCACATTTTCAAGGGTTGATTAGCTCGGGTTAATTTTGGTTGATTTGAATCCGCTCATTATTGAGTCGTGGTGGTGGTGGTGGTGTTGGCGGTGGTGTATTTTTAATGAATAAAACGATTCCATGATATACGATAGCTGAAAATACGGTGCCAAGTGTCCGAATAAGGCGCCATGTATTCCCAAATAAGGCACCAAGCGTCCCAATATAGGGCACCAAGTGTTTCAGTAAGACACCATAATCCTAAATATGGCACCAATTGTCCCATAACAAGGCACCAAGTGTCCCAATAAGGCACCAAGTGTTTCAATAAGGCACACCAAGTGTCCCGTATCAACACGTGGTCGTGGCGCCAGAAATGCAAGTCATGGCGCCACAATCCCGCTAACAAGCGAATTATACTTGATTAACGAGCCAAGGATCCACGTCATTCCGAGATCCTGCGCGGATGAGATCTCAATCCTGCGGCATCCAATATCTTGAGATATCAAGCAGCCTCCTATATACCGAAATATCAGCAGCATTCTATATCTTGAGAGATCCAGAAGCATCTTCTATATCTGCACGTTTACCGGCTGAAGCACCAGCGTTTTTAGCTTTTGTTCTTTTAGCTTCAAATTAAATTGGATTCAAACGTTAATAAAACACGGCTTTTGTATATGCTCTACTTTCCATGTGCTGCACTCCGAAATGTAATTTTTACGCAATACCATTTCACTAAATGGGTTTCCGTCGCGATTGCTATATACTCAAATAAAAAATTTTTGTTGTGAGTTTGTTCCCGAACATGGCAATAGGAATGCTGTTATAGTTTATTTCCTTACTTTGGTCCAGCTTCAGGAAACTATGGATAAGGAGTTGGGAGTTTTGTTCTCTAAATTCCTTCCAAATTTAATTTTTATATTGCTAGTGAATAATTTTAAAATCAGTTATTTTTTCATGTATAAAGATAAACTCCTGTTCCTATGCGATCGTCCCTAGTTTATCAATATAGTTGTGCGCAGTGCGCATATGCATATGTCGGTATGACATATTAGGCTGGCAGAGCATGAAGGAAGGAATTTTAAAACTGGAAGCCTGCTTGCGCGCACCTCCCTCATTCAGCAGTACGCGTTCATGACGAGCAGTGCAACGTGACGGTGTCCGATAGTGATTTTCGGATTTTAGCCACCACAACCGGTTTTTCTGACCTGCGAATTTAAAGTCCTTGTATATTTTTAAAGGAAAGCCTAGTCTAAATGCCGCCTACATTTCCTATCCGCTCGAAATTGTAAATGGGTAGGTTTATTTGCTCATGATTATCTCACTCGTATTGGTTTTCACTTGACAATTTATGTTTTATTATCTGCAATGAGGATTTAACTCAGCTAATCGTTTGTACTTTTTTTTGGCTTTTAAACTGACGCTGGTGCTGGACTCCGAAACATTTTCTCGCATGGAAAATGGTGAATTTTCAGTTGTTTTCTTTGCTTTTAAATTCTGGATAAACTGGCGATTTGAGCAATCAAGTGTTCTTAATTTGTATATCCTATTTCTTGAGATATCCGGCAGTATCCTATATCTTGAGATGTCAAGCAGCATCCTATATTTCGATATATCCACAAGCATCGTATACCTTGCGATATTCAGCAGCATTCTACGTCCTGAAATTTCCTTCAGCATCTTATATTTTATGATATTTAGCAACATTCTAGGATTCTGCATCCTGATATCTCTAATTAATGGCATATTTATCATGAGATATCTATTAGTCAGTACCCGATATCGTGAGATATCCACCAGGCAACACCCTATATTCCGAGATATCCGGGGATTAACATCATTAACATTTATCCTGAAATATCCTAATGTTATCATTTCATCACTTTACCTGACCATTAGCCACCACTCGACCGACTCCATTATAGAGTCAACGTACTCATCAACAAGCATTAGACCATTTGCTGACTAATGGAAAAATATCATGAAGACATGAGTTGTATGCACCTTCCATTAGATTAAGATCTCCAGCCGCTTCTCAGTCGCCCTTAAGCCGTCCCTGATTCCTAATAGGGTAAGATATTACGCTGTGCATATCAACGACCTCAAGTAATCACCGTGAGTGCACGGTGCCTCAATGACGGTTATTCCTGTGCTCAAACAACGCCATGAATTACGCAGACAACCATGAGGTAAACACACGACAAACACATGGTAAACACCGGCACACAACACCGCATATACATACAAACAAGCCTGTTTGTTGTTAATATATTCATAAATGCCACTTTATTCATATATCGCAACTTTATTGAAGGAATTGATAAATTTAGCAAAAATTGATTTCCTGGTTACCTCATATGCGGAGGAACCTTTTTAATTGATTGGGTATTTTTTATGATGCTCTCACATCTGTTGAATATTTGGCGAAGTTTGCGCGTTAAGTGCTCGGCGTGGCAATATATAAGGGCTGTTGGGGCGCGTATCCAGGATACTTATCGTGTAGGATATTGTATACAGGGGCTGTTGGGGCGCGTATCCAGGATACTTATCGTGTAGGATTGGATGACTGGATTCAGAAGAAATTCTGATATTGCAAGGATCATCGAAGACGTGCCTGACTAACCTGCCACAAACTATAAAATAATTATAAGGCCTGAGTACTCGTAATATCAGCACAACACATGTATACTGTACACATACCGAGATGCCTTGTATACTGCACACATACTGAAATGCCTTGTGATATGTACACGTACTGAGACATGTATGCTGTACACATACTGAGATGCTCCGTACACTGTACAAATACTGATTACTGAGCGGTCCTGTCTGCATTTGTGTACAGTATATTCTATCTTTATTAACTATACAAGTGCTACCCACTATACGCTATACAATGTACACTATACAGTACACGTACTTGCTCCCCTGAACACAACAGAATATACAGGCGCCCCTGTATACTGTGTGGGGAGTGTATGCAGGCGTGACTCACTCGTAACGCATCATGATTCTGAATAATAATCTTCAAACTTGACGTGAGAATTGTCAATTATAGATTTTATTTCCTTAAAATGATATAAAGAATTTACACACTTATTATTAATGTTGATTTTTTTCTTTCAGGTGAGGAACTGCGACGAGAGTCAGTGGCAGGCGAAGCTAAGTCTTGCAGTTTGCAAAAATGGGATTTATTTCTATTTATTTAGTTTACTTTTATTGGAATATGAATTTGTTTAGATTTGTCTGGACTCAATGAACTGCCATGTGAGTGAATGAATGGATGGATGAGTGTATTATTGGATAAATGGGTGTATGGATGAGTGTATGTATGTATGAGCATATGCTGAATGTATGTATAACACAGTTTGCACGTGCATACCTGTATATTTCCTAACGCGGTCTGTACAACGAATAAAAGTAGTAATCGAAAAAAAGTTTTCTGAAGAGATTTTTTCATTTAATCGCGTTCCATCATCGCTATTTATTTCAAGTCTTATTGAGGAAAACTTACGCGCCATCTAATTTATTGAGTGCAATTGCCTGAGCGCATTTTGCGACGTAAGCCAATTATGGATACGTAGGCACGCAATGGATCCATAGACACGTAATGGATACGTAGGCACGTAATGTATACGTAGGCACGTAATAGATACGTATGGATCAATTGCAGTTCTCGCAACAATGAGGATAACAGGCTCTTGTTTTCACCATCAAAGTTGCGGTGGTTGAGTTTGCGGTTGATCGCTGCCATCATCCGCCATATGGCGACCGTGCGGTCTGCTGTACGCTTCATTATACACTGGGAGAAATGTGTGAGTCGTTTTACTAAGAGCGATGCGCTTAACGTGGCAGTGTAGGTTATTATGCGTTGTATCTCAACGTATCTCAACGTTGTGTATCTCAACGCGCAAAATATACAGGGCATCTAATGTATTAAATCTACAGTATACAGGGCATCTAATGTAATGTAGTTTGGCACTACGTGCCAAACTCGGTCATTCTGGCAAAGTTTGGACCGGGAAAAAGAGCATTTCAGTAATAATTAAACTAAGTGTGTAATTAAATGGACAATGTGACACAATCATTACTCAAATTGGAGTATTTGACCCATTCGCTTCCCTGAGTGTAGGCGGCGTATGGTCGGCCAGCCATCCGCTAATGAAGCGCCGGCCAAAACGCGACCATAATTCGCCGTGAGGCTGAGAATGCAGCCAGCTGCTCTACAGCGTTTCTCATCGTAACTCGCCTCCCTGAAATGAAATGTATCGTGCTTCGTATCTTACGACTGTTGTATCTTACGTTTATCTTATCTTACTTCGTATCTTACGCCTGCAGTATCTTACGTTTCTCGTATCTTACGCCTGCCGGATCTTACGTTTATCGTATGTTACGTATCTTACGCCTGCCGTATCTTACGTTTATTGTATCTTACGCCTGTCGTATCTTACGTTCATCGTATTTTACGCCTACCGTATTTTACGTCTATCATATCTTACGCCTACCGTATGTTACTTCGTATCTTACGCTGCAGCTTATTTTCCTACAGCGTCCGTTATGAGATGCGACAGGCAAGAGGAAGAGAAGCATCAAAATACTTTTTTTGAGGTTCATTGCAGTAAAATAAATCACATTTTTGTTAGCGAACTTGAAATTCACAATAACAATGACGGGTTTCACTGCATACATAGTCTTTAGAGACCGATATTATATAACAAAAATTTTACTCCCATTATAATTATTTAATTATTCCGAATTTAAAATTAATGAATAATTTTTCGTCCCTAGATTCGACGAGTTAGCTAACAGTACTAACAAATTTCTTATCAGTTAACTATCTAATAGGTAATTATTCATATTAAACTAAGTAATGCTGTAGTCTAATATTATCGCAATCAATTTGCCATTTCATTATTATTTAATTTTATCGGTTATATATATGTACATAAAATTAAATATTGATTTTTTACTTCTACATAATATCGGTTCATCTTATCGATCGGTAATTGGATTTTTTAGCCATCGGACTAGGCTGCCGCAGCATGCGTAGGCCCCGGGTCAGAATTTTAACAGGACTTAGAAATTTTAGAATTAGGAATCAGAAATAATAAAATTAGAAATTTTAATATCAGAAATATCAGGATGTATTAAAAAATTATTGCGGATTTATATTAATATTACGTGTTGATTGAGACCGTAAGCTGAGTGCAGACCAAGCAACTGCGACGGTATTCAATTCTGGACAAATGTTTCTTCACAGAGGCTAGGTAAGGAGTAGGAAAATAGGTAGGATGTATTAAAGTAAATAGAGTGAAATATAGCAATTGAATAGGATGCGGTAAAGGCGGTAGGATGCAATACATAAATCATGTGGGATGTAGTAAATTGAAATGGATGTGGATTAGATAATTGGGATTTGGATTGCAGAACGAAATTATAAGCGCTTTATCCTTGTGTATTTCTAAATGTGTTAAATCACGGAAATCCTTTAAATGTCGCTATAGAATATCTAAAAAAATAGACAAAATATCTAGATAAAACTTGGGAAGCATATAAAAAAATTGACAATGAATCTTGCAATACCATAGACAAAGTTTCTCGAAAAATATAGACAAAGTATACTGTACATGGAGAAAGAAATCGACAAAGCATCTGGAAAACACTGACAAATCATCCAGAAAAACATTGGTAAACCATTTAGAAAAACATAGGCTTGTTTACTGGGATCTTTATATTTTTTACATCAGTCCCGGTGGTCGCCGCAGATGCGGGCTCTGCAACGTGTAATTAAAACGTCCTATAACGTCCACGGCAACGCCATATTAAAACGTCCTATAACGTCAGCGGCAACGCCATATTGAAACGTCCTATAACGTCCACGGCAACGCCATATTAAAACGTCCTATAACGTCAGCGGCAACGCCATATTAAAACGTCCTATAACGTCCGCGGCAACGCCACATTAAAACGTCCTATAACGTCCGCGGCAAGGCCATATTAAAACGTCCTATAACGTCTACGGCAACGTTACATTACAACGTCCTATAACGCTATATTATAACGTCATGTACCGTCATGGCCGCCTTACGGAAGCTCATAACAAACAGCCTCTTATAAGAAAAACATTTTTTATTCACCATTGCTATGTTATCGTCCGAAAATATTATAGTGTGCGATATTATCGCTCGAGTGAGCAGCAGGAATGTTTTCTGCTCAGTCCATCCTTCCGTACATGGCAGCTGAGCAGTCGTGCCGTCGCTCGCTTTACTCATGTGTTATTTGTGTGAAATGTGTGAAAGTATCAAATGTATGAAAGTGTCAAATGTAAGAGAGTGTTATTCGTGCGATATGTATCAAGGTGTTATTCGTATCATACATTTTTATGATATTATAAGGTAATTTCAGTAACATTTTGTCATCCCGCTAAACAGCCTAAATAAGATCTAGGTTAACTTGCTCAATTAACTTGCTAGGTTGAACTGCTAGGTTACTTGCCTTTAGTTACAGTTCACAAGCCCCATGTAACGCGTTATTTGCAACGCGTCTCGATCGTTGCATGTGAAGACTCGTTGCAACCCAAACTTCATCATTAATATTAGCCTTTTATTTATTCAAAATATTATAAATGTACAATTATTTATACGCATTCTCGTACTCTATCTATACGAAATATCGCACAGTAATTTCTGTGCAATATCATTTAATAATCTATGCACACTATCATTCATGTTTTACCCGCACCATTGCCCGTTGATGTTGAGCAAATAGAAGCAACTTATGCCCTGAAATGCATACCATGATAGCACTGCCATAGTCAACCATTACACGCTATTAAATTGCACTACGATAATACGCAAATAACACGCCCATATCACGTCCATAACACGTCCATGACACGCCCATAACACATCCATAACACGCCCATAACACGCCCATAACACGCCCATCACACGCTCATAAGTTGCACTCCGATAACACGCCCATAACACGTACGTCCATAACACGGTTATAACTTGCAATCCGATAACACGTCCATAACACATCCGTAACACGTCCATAAAACGCTCATAACATGGTTATAACTTGCACTCTGATAACACGCACATTACACGCCCATAACACGTCCCTAATACGTCCACAACACGTTCATAACACGTCCATAACACGGTTATAACTTGCAATCCGATAACATGTCCATAACACGCTCATAACACGGTTATAACTTGCATTCCAATAACACGCCCATAACACGCCCATAACACGCCCATAACACGCCCATAACACGTCCATAAAACGGTTATAACTTGTACTCCGATAACACGTCCATAACACGGTTATAACTTGCACTCCGATAACACGTCCATAACTCTCCCATAATACGGTTATAACTTGCACTCCGATAACACGTCCATAACACGTCCATAACACGTCCATAACACGTCCATAGCACGGTTATAACACGTCCATGGCACGGTTATAACATGCACTCCGAGAACACGTTCATAACATGTCCATAACACGTCCGTAACACGTCCGTAACACGTCCATATCACGTCCATAACACGTCCATAACACGTCCGTAACACGTCCATAACACGTCCATAACACGTCCATAACACGCACAAAGGTGCGACGAGACTCGCCTTCCCCGCCCGATGTCAAGGTGGAGCGCTACGGACGTTCATTTGTTTTTTGATGAATATATGCGTTGAAATGTTGACGCGCCGCTCCATAGTTAGGAATCATCCGCGGTCCTTGAGTGGCCGCCAAACAGCCGGCCCTAATTCGTAATAAAAAGCTTGTAATTTTAACTCGAGTAACGGTCAAATTGCCGGCGTCTTAATGGCTGCGGAGATGTCGAGGAGGAATTTGAAAATACCACGAAATGGAAAATAGAATGGAAAATAAATAATCAAAATTACTAATATTATTAAATTAAAAAAAAAATGACCAACGGGATCTATGGAAGTGTGTTTGCTAGCGATGAGTGTTCTAGATTCATAAGTCATAAATATGTTACTGAACAATAAACTTTATTGTTAAAAAGCAAATCGATTCACTTCCGAGCTAACCGTATAGGTTAGTTATAGTTAGTTTAACCTGCACACTGTTAACCAACACGTGAGTCCGCGTGGGTAAGTTCGACCCACACCCCCGCGTCTGGCGGGTGGGTAAGTTTGACCCACACCCGCGCGTGTGGCGGGTGGGTAANCACCGCGTGTGCCGGGTGGGTAAGTTTGACCCACACCCCCGCGTGTGGCGGGTGGGTAAGTTTGACCCACACCCTCGCGTGTGGCGAGTGGGTAAGTTTGACCCACTATATCGATTCGTGCTGACGAGTTCTCCTTGAAAAGCTTCTTTGTCTCTGGCGACGTAAAGTGTCCGACGTCGGGCCAGTGACGTAACGTACGGCTCAGTGTCGTAAGAGTTACGACGACTGACGTGCCCCAAGACAATCAGTCAAGCGATGCTAGGTCGTAAAACAGGCTCTTAAGACGCATCCTTCAGGTAACAGGTTTGTAGTTGACGGAATAACTTGTGGGGCGTAAGTACGGTGGCCGCCCTCGATTGGCCAATTTTTATATTGTTATTTCAAGTGTGAAAATATAATATTATTATTACATAAAATTAATTTACAATTGAAGAGCTAAATTAATTACAAAATTATTATGACCTCGAAATGAACAGAAATTTCTTGAATTTAATTTTAAGTTGAATTTTAGTTCTTGCAGTTAAAGTATGTACATTATGTATTATGTATAACATATACGTTATGTACATAACGTATAGGATTCATTTGTAACGGCTCGTATAGGATTCATTTCATTAACTTGACAATGATATATATAACAACATAGTAACATACAGCATTGAAACGGAGGATGAATAAGGTTCGTGTTTATATAACTTATTCATCCATTTGTTTAACTGTCCACATTCAGTTGTCGGTCCTCTCTTAATGTTGAATAACCTCCTTAAATTCACGTAATCTAAATTGTGATGAATGGGAATGTGAACGCGTGGATGACTCATGTGTGGCCAACGATGAGTCGACCATAATATGGCGCGGTGTGATATCATCAAAAGTTGCGTGGATAAGAATTTGAAAAAATATATCTATATCAAATCTGACGTTTTTTTATCGTCGTTTTATCGATGATATTTTTCGAAACGTTTTTAGTGACTTATTTTTCAACGTTGCTTGTAAGACAATAAATATTATTCAAAATTCTATTTTGAACGTGCTGTTCAATGTTTATTTTATAATAATATTATCTGAAAATGTTCTGCGCGTTTTCAGTGTATTTACGATAGATATTTTTTTCAAAATATATCTTTGATATGCTTTTCAACGTTGAAATTGGGATAATATTTTTCAAACACATTCTTTTGACGCATTTTAAACATTTTTTACGACAATATTTTCAAAACTTTGCTAAAAACATGTTTTTTGGCGTCGTTTTGCATGCAATAAAACACGCGTGTGCTTGACGGCTGCCTTCACTAATTACTATGTTTCTAAAATTGCAATGAATACATAATAGTCACGATTATTGTTATGGAAACTATTAATAATAATTGAAAACAACGCTCGGTAAATCAGAGGGCATTCTCTCTTACTGTCATACATAGGCACTAGAGCCGTAGTGTTACGACGGCCGTAAGTAGCCGTAGTGTTACGACGGTCGTAAGTAGCCGTAGTGTTACGACGGTTGTAAGTAGCCGTAGTGTTACGACGGTCGGAATACCCCTGTGCACCATCACCGTCTGGTGGCCCAGCTGGAGGAGGGAGCTGGCGTGGACGTGGTATACCTAGACTTTGCTAAAGCATTCGACAAAGTTGACCATGGGGTGCTCTTTAGAAAGCTGAGGCTGTTGGGGGTAGGAGGAAGCCTGTTGAGGGGGATCCACAACTTCCTTGCAAATAGAGTACAAGCTGTCGCAATTGGAAACTCGAAATCGAGAGAAGCGAGGGTGAAAAGCGGAGTGCCACAGGGCTCGGTGCATGGACCGATCCTCTTCTTCATCCACATTGCAGATATCGAGTCGGAACTCACCCACGCACCTACATTGTCATTTGCGGACGATACAAGAGTGCTGATGAAGATCACAGATGACCTAGACTGCGAGAGGTTACAGGATGACCTGTCGACAATCTACGATTGAGCCCTAGTGAATAATTGGCATAGAATGGCACAGAAATAGAAGAGAAGCAACTTATTTAAAACACAGCTCTAATGATTACACTATTCAGAGAACTCGTGCTCCCCAATCTTGAATACTGCTGCTAGCTTTGGACACCGCTCAAGGCAAGCGAGGTGCGGAAACTGGAGTCAGTCCAACGGACTTTGACTGCATGGATCAGAGGTTTGAGAGAGCTGGAGCTGGACTTCTGGGGCAGGTTAAAACGCCTTGGACTGTACCCACTGGAGAGGAGATGAGAGAGGTATATCATACTGTACACTTTGAAGATGATAACTAGACTGGCTCCAAACTTTGCGAGTTAGACATCTAAATTAGTGTCATATTACAACGAAAGAAGGGGGAGACTGTGCAGGATTCCCCCATTTAATATCGAGCCGCGGCCAGAGTAC
The DNA here is from genome assembly GCF_000764305.2 of Hyalella azteca. Lineage (NCBI taxonomy): Eukaryota > Metazoa > Arthropoda > Malacostraca > Amphipoda > Hyalellidae > Hyalella > Hyalella azteca. Next base: position 112 of record NW_025935913.1, on the reverse strand, counting down.
AGACTCTTCGTGAGGGATCACTGTCCGTGGTAGGACCGAGACAGTTTAATGCCTTGCCAAAGGTGCTGAGAGTAGGGGAGTTTACCCTTGCGACTTTCAAGAGACAACTGGA
>NW_025935912.1:0-330 GCF_000764305.2 Hyalella azteca | reverse complement strand
CTATCTTTTATTGCTCTTAAAAACGTACGCTAGCTTTGATTGTTATAGCGAAATTCAATTCAAGAATTTGCAACATAAGTACCAATGCAATTACTTATGTTGCAATTTGCAACATAAGTACCCCAAATAACATTGGGGTACTTATTTTACGGCAATATTTTTCACGAATGAGATTCTGCATATTGAATTTCCAAAAACATTCATTTACACGAAGCGCTCGAATAGCTAATTCACAACTGAATCAAAACATTACGATTTGTCACGAACGTAAAGTTGCGCTTTAGAATGTCAGTAGGCCGAAACCTCTGCAATTAATCGTTTTAATCTCTA
>NW_025935911.1:0-803 GCF_000764305.2 Hyalella azteca | reverse complement strand
TGTTTAAAATCAGTAAAATCAGGTAAAGGGAAAGCACAAATTCAGACTAAAATAACTATTATAAGAAACGTTCAAATTGGTTCAATTCCATTTACAATATTGCACAGCATTAATGCACGTAGTTAAGATTACGTTACTTCACATAGGCGAACGATAGCAGGTAAGACTAAGTCCTCACGGCACAGCCACAACTCCAGCGTTAAGCAAATAATACCAAGAGTTAACAGAGCTTAGCGGGTTCAGGTATGAACCTCACTGTGGGGCTGGCGGGACACGACTAACTACCTGACACACAGACGCTCAGACCTGACCTGGTACTAGACAGTTCCAACTGCTGTAGGTCTGACTCACATGTCACTGGCGCAGCTTCGCCAGACGTAATAAAATAACTTCGCCACAAGAAAATGCACATTGAATAATTTAGTGAACGATTTTCCTCGTTCACAATATCAATAAGACCTGTTAAGAACTTAACATAATCTACTAACTTGGCAGAGCCATGCAGTTCTCCGAAGAAGAGGAAGTTGTTGGGTTTGGTTCGCTGTGCAAGATGTCGCTGCATGCCGTTGATGGCTTCGATGTAATCTTCCACGAGCCTGCAGTCATTCTTTCAATGAACTTTACGTCAACTTAGTGAAATTAATTTATTTGTATGCACTTCCAAGGAAAAGTTCCAGGTAATATAAACAAAAATCATCAACTAGCGGACTAAGCTAGCAACACAAGCTGGCATACAACTCCAAAATTTTGAACATGATCTTCATACACGCCAAACAAAAGTTATTTTGTGATTTTGATCATAA
>NW_025935910.1:0-437 GCF_000764305.2 Hyalella azteca | reverse complement strand
AAGACACAGTGAAACAAAGACTTGATATGGACAAAGAATGAACTGGATTTCTAGGCAATGAATTAGCTACACATCTTATGCTAACGCAGGAGTTTCGTCACCACTAAAATGAGACGCCGCATGCTGCACGCTGGCGAGCGGAAGTAGAACTGGGCGGATGGTTCTGGTTCTGAGAGAAGGCTGAGCGCTGTAAACCCTAAACTCCAATAGTTTAACTCGCGCAACGCGACACCAATAAACGACTTGGACTGATCAGACGCTCTTTCAAGTTCCTAGATGCAGAAACAATGAAGCAGTTGTTTGTTGCTGTCATGCGCCCAAACCTAGGAGTTTGGAAATGTTGTATGGTCACCAAAATTTGAAAAGGACAGAAATTTAGTAGAGAGTGTTCAAAGACGCGCAACAAGAATAGTTCCGGGCTTGAAAGGCAAGTCCTA
>NW_025935909.1:0-449 GCF_000764305.2 Hyalella azteca | reverse complement strand
AATGGATTTCAGATTCGTAATCTACACCCCAAAAAACATGTAATTAAAAAAAAAACACCCTTTTTTTGGATGTAGTTAATCTGCAATAATACCAAATGTAGTATATACTTGGTATGTACAGATTTTTACAAACCAGATTTTTAGAATCCATTCATTTTTTAGTTCCCATCTAATGCATCTATGATCTAGCTAGCCTACTCAACCTTTTACCTTTATACCGGTACTCAGGGTACATAGGTCAACATTCCATAATTCCATTGATAGGGCAACCTTTGGTTATAAAAACAGGAGGTTTATAATTTAATTAGAAAAAAAGGTACTAAATTTATTAATTAATGGGCTCATTCGGCATCGGCTAGCTAGTAGTCTCAAAATGCTCACCTGGAAGTTTTGACACAAACAGTGTTGAAATAAAACTACTAGCAATAAAGTGATCAGTTTCATTGTGA
>NW_025935908.1:0-300 GCF_000764305.2 Hyalella azteca | reverse complement strand
CGCTGTAGCGGCAAAACCTCGTATCGCTACTTAAATATGTAGCGGGCGCTACCGCTACCGCTACATTGCCTTAAATATAGAGCCGCTACCGCTACTGAAAATGTAGCGGCCGCTAGTAGCGGCCGCTACATGTAGCGCGCTACTGCCCACCTCTGCTTATAGGATACTATTACTATTAGATGCGACCGTATACCTGTCCTAATTATGGCAGTCCTTATAGGATACTATTACTATTAGATGCGACCGTATACCTATCCTAATTATGGCCGCCCTTATAGGATACTATTACTATTAGATGCG
>NW_025935907.1:0-505 GCF_000764305.2 Hyalella azteca | reverse complement strand
CCCCTATGACTATGACCAGCAGTAATGACTAGATAATGGATTTTTACCATTGTTAACCACAGTAAAATCTCAAGAGTCCAGGGCCCATACTTTCAAAAAAAGTTAAGAGATCGTAAGTTCATCAGCCAATCATTGATGGCTTTTCGAGCAAAATCTACCAATCATAGACAAGAAAATAGAGCGTAAGTACTTACGCTCACTTAGCGAATTTTGAAAGTATGGCCCCTGGATGCAAGGAGAATATAACTTTGAACTTAGATTAAGTTATTGACAGTCAATAACACACAAGTTGAAAGTCAGCAGACACTGCATACACCTTGCTGCTTGTTGCTAAAAACCACATAATATTGGTCACAACTATTATTTGCAGGGTACCCAGTTCAATAACTGCATGATGACAAGGCTGTACGGTACTGATCATGCTAGAATATAGATGTGATTCCATTTTGTTAATAAGATAGATTGTTTCTATTTAAAATGGGCAACTTGATTGCTGTGGAAGCAT
>NW_025935906.1:15278-135603 GCF_000764305.2 Hyalella azteca | reverse complement strand
ACGAACACACAGTTGTCACGCACTGCTCGATAGGTGGCAGCAGGACGCCTATTTCGGTCGGCACGGCATCCACGATAAGACATGCGAGACGTGGGATATGGTACGATGAGTAAACCTACTCTCTCACAGACGGATGAATTAATGGATGCAGCAGCTAACCACAGGCCGAGCAGTCGCTTCGCCGAGTAAGCTAAAGGCACCTTAAATAGCAGCCAGATTCAGTTTGGGTCATAAAACAGTGATACACGTCTACAGTCACCTCGAAGCTGAATATAGAGCGAACGCCAAACTAGTACTCAAAATATAGTCCTCCCAGGGAAAAACTCACTTAAATCAACGTAGTTTGCGTCTTGTCTGCGTGAGTAACAAGAAAAAATCGGGACGAAGACAGAGCCTGGCGACACGTCTGCTCCAGCCACCTTTAGATTCAAACAAAGATGGCCGTACAAGCCACGATGACCGAACAAGCTAAGATGACCGATCGGTGTCGGGAGAGAAACGGTCGCCCACAGTCAGAATTAAAGCTCAGTCAGCTCGAAGCTGAATATAGCGGACGCCAACAGGAAAACCACAATCCCTAACAAAATTCGGGGACTGCTAGGCTTTGGCCGAATAGTCACTACACTCGGCGCAAAGTTATTCTGGGTCTGCTTGGCCACCGATCGAAATCAGTTTCTGGTCAGAATCTCGCAGAACCGGACAAAGAGAAGGTGATTTACGTGCGGCCCGAGTTCTAGACGGCCCTAATACAAGGTCACACACACCTCTAAATATTGTTAGGATATAGACTCTAGCCGAAAACACGCTTATATCGACGTAGCTATTTCGTCATGCAAGGAATGTGAGCAGCAAGAAAAAAATACCGAAATCAAATGGAGCTTGGTGACGTACGTCTATTCCAGCCATGTTCAGATTCAAACTAGGATGGCCTTTAATTCATTAGTTCACGTTTATTCATAATTTAATAATCTTGAATATATTGAAATTTGAATACTTTCTTTACACATGAAGCACCAAACGTTTGATAGTAGGTAAAAGAATACCACGACAACTATTTCTGCGAAATTAATTCTAAGTGTTTCTCTGTGTCTTCATTGAATGTAATTGTCAACAAGTAAATGTGGATGAAAACCTTGTAACATCACTCGTTCATCATTTTATAACGGTGATGGCACATAAAAAACATGAGGATATTATCTATCAACTTCCTTATAAATAATACACTTGAGTAAAAAATAATTATTTAATTAAATAGTTATTTTCAACGCAGTTCTTCGGCAGTAATTGTCAACGCAGTTGAAAAGAATGCCAAAATTAAACGCCTCTGAATGAAAATAACTATTTAACGCATACCAAAAAAGTTACAAGAAAAAAATGATGAGGAGGAAAATGTCCGATAGACCGCCTAAGACATAGAACACGCAGTACAATTGAGACGACCCAGAAGTCTCTTCTCCGACGCACGCCGCTGACGCGTAAAGCTCTCAGCAGCAGACCTTGCATCCAGCGCCGGCTTTTCTTGCCGTGCGCCGCTAACTCTACTAAGTCGCACCAACTGAAGATTCTTAGCGCAAAGTTGAGTAACTTTGGCAGCGATTGCCAGGATTTACATAGAATTCAGCTGTCTACAGCGACGAAAGGTTATAGCTTCCTTTAACCAATGAAGTTTCTTGTATAAAAGTTTCAGAACGCGAGTGGAACTCAAACTTACGACTTTTGTTACCAGAGAATTTCCGGCATTTTACAACTATGAAATACAATGTATTGGTTTTGTGTTCGATTTTCTTCAGTCTTCCAGTACTTTGGGCTCTTGAAGGCACACAATGGGACGGAAAAAATGTGTTAACTTGTTACCAAGAAATTTTGTTTCAGAGTGTGAGCCGACATATCGTGCGTAGGTATAATTTAAATAGTTTCTTCCAGGAGACGAAGAATGCGCATCGCTTAGAATTCAAAAATGAAATGAAATCGATAAAAAATTGATATATTCAATAATATCTGTTTCGATCGTTTATTAGACATTTGGCATGGATTTATTCTCAAAGCAAATTTCTTCGTTAGGGTACAAGGGTTCAAAATTAAATCTAAAAAGAAAAACCGAACTCTTCCTCAAAAAATGGCTTGTTAAACAAATAGGCTCAATCCCGCACAAGCACAAATTTAGAATCGCAACTGCAACTAAAAACAAATCAACCTGATAATAAACCCCGAATTAAGAGTCTCGACAAAAATGTCAGTTCACCCTTGCTGGTCACATTGGACTTCAAAGTCCACATTTATACATTCAAATGTACATTGTATGAGACCATCAATATACAAATTGTACATTCTACATGTCATAACAGCGGCCAGCGGCTCGCACATAAACATTCTCCTAGAATACCTGCTTGCGAATGATAATGGTATGTTCTTATTGACGCCCACTACACGCACTTGTTCGTGTAAGTTTTCATGACTCGGCACGAGGACGCGGTATGATGTCAAAGGCCTCGGTCCTGCTTTTGGGGACGTTTGTCACATTAATGGCCCGGTCAATGGCGCGGAAGCAATTCTCTGGGCCACTGCAGTATTTATGCGCTGCCGTAAGACAGAGCTGGGACTCGATCATAGACCACAAATGTCAGTGCTTAAGAAGCTGCATTTCGGCTGTCAATATTAGTGGAATTGTGTACAACCGTGCATGGTGTATACATGAAGATTTTTTTTTATTAATTTTCGACACGCGATGTCGGAGATTGAAAATAAATATTGTTCAGGTTTAAATAAATTACAGTGATTGGTTGAGCTTCCTTGAAACCTGTTACCATCGGTTACTTTGTAACTCCACCTTTGGTACTTATATACGCTCAGTAAGAATTACGAATAATGGAAAAGAATACGTAACTTCGAATATTACTTAATTCGGAGATATTGTATTTGCTTGGACTGAAAATGGCCCATAAATCATGATAGAAAACAAAACCATCTTGTTTCTATGACGTTGACAACTCGTTTGTTCACTTTATAAATTGAATTTTTCTTGTGCTGTGTGCAGTTGCATTCTCGCCGCAATGATTAAAACTATAATCCCTATAACACGACTGAGAAAATTTCAAACCTTTTTAGTTCAGGGCACATTCATCGCATGCGATTCTCGCATACACTTGCTCGCCTACATTATAATGCAGTCGGAAAGCAGCAAGTTTTTATGGAAGAAAGCTGAGATTATATTGATGACAAAATTAAAAATATACTATGCACTTTTCCAATATGTTACCAATTATTGTAAGTAATGAAATGGAGTAGTCCAAACAAATGTTATTTACCGCCAATAATTCCACAATTTCTATGAAGCATCCTCAACACTGAATTCTGAGTCCTGACTAAAAATTGTTATCAGAAGGTGGCTATAGAATTATATGCTGAAATTACGAAATTATGATAGTGCTGGTTATACGACTTCCTTATAATTTCCAAAGTTAAATTTTAAAATGCCTACCTATAAGCGTATTATAAGATGAATAGCGTGCGAGCAACAGAAAAATATTTTTGCAGCATTTTATAAATAATTGAGAGCTTTGATCACACGTGTTGCACCACAATGCGAAATGGCAGCTTAAATTCTCGAGCAGAGTAGATGAAATACAAATTTTTTTATGAATTTTGATGAGATCAGTAAAAAATAAATTGGTATGATTTTCATTCCCCAAAAACTTCACCGAGTAAACAATGTTATCGTTGAATTATTTATTATTTCTTATCATAACAATAATTTCTGGTATACTCGTTAATTTGCCGATAATGTTTTTATTGCGTGAGATTGATATTTTTGAGGCTCAAAATTTTCACTACTACACTGAGATCCAAATAACATTGGCCAAACTTTGGTGTTTTGCTCACATTTGACCGAGCGGCATCATCATCTTTAATTCATTAAGAGTCTCGCCCGAGGCTTCTTTTAATTGGAAGTACAGGCTACCTGGATTAAAAGTGCTTTCTTATAAGATCCGAATCAAGAATACGACTTCATACGAGCAAATTACCTAGCGTGTAATTAAGAGGAAAATGTATTGAACAAGATTTTGTAATTGGAAGCACCCAGTTGCGGAACTAGGTTTTCATTTGCTTGATTTATTTCGAAGTGCTATACGTTAATTCAGCAACTGGGCCGAGATGTATGAAGGCGTTTTGTATTTGAAGTGCATCCTAATTAATTATTGTACTTGCAGCGACAGAACCTTGATATTTTCACGAAATGTCGCGCTAATGATTATATAATATAATATAACTTTTATATTATATAAAAACAAAGACTCGTTTGAACGCAACGTGGCTTTGACCGACGCTGCACGTGTTTATTGTTAGCATTTAGCAATTTAAGTTTAGTGGCAGAATTCAATAAGATCCGTTATACTGTAGAACATAATTTTTGAGTAGAACAGACCTTTTAAAGCTGTAGAGTTAAATCAAAAGTCACTTGATTGATTGAAGCAAAGCTAAATTGAACAGGTGCATGCAATGCTTCTTCTTATTTTAAATTTTAATGGAGCCATGCGTTGTAAAAATACAAAAAAAATTATGAAAATTTATTATATTTGCTCCTGAACAGGCTTCACTCACCCGGCATTGATCGTATTTCAGTGGCCACGTAGTAAAATTAGGAAACTTTTACCTAAGATCATGTCCGTATAACGACGACAGCGTCAAATATTTTACTCTGTACACTGCAACAAAAAGCCAAACTGAACGGGCCATTTTTGCGGAGAGACCAAAAATATATTCAAGATTCAAGGGGAGATCAGAAGCTCGAGGAAGTTTTATGTATAAGCCGTCGTGGTACATCATAATGCATTCGCTGCATGGAACAACGTCACGGCGATGAAGCTAGAATAATCAATATGAGAGTAGATTTTTGATAAACTGAAAATGTGAATACCTTCTGCTTCATTCGTATGAAAAATTCATTATAGCGAAATTTGATTTAACTTTAATGTGATTCTTCTGAATATGATTAAAAATATTCTCAGAGTGCATATTTTATACCTAAATTATGAAACGTTAGCGTTCTTATTAGTTATTTAATAAGCCGAGAGAGTGCCGTCATTTGCTAATTGGTATTTGAAGTTTTTGTTAGTGAGGCTTAACGATTATAAAAAATTATCACCGCCTGCACACGATGTTCAGATAGCAGCCCACACATCACTGATGGAAATTAATCCCTGTTACAGGCTGATTCCTGCAATCCTCTTAGATCGAAAAATTACAGAACTGAAGGTTTTATCGCAAATGTTAAAGTTAATTCACATACTTCTGTGCAAAATTTCAGCGTTAAATCATATTAGTAGCTGCACCAACTAGCTCTAATTTGTAATTTTCAAGTTATCGATTTATAAAAATTGGCTTCACGCCAGTCATTCTAACAACAATATAAATTTAAGTTGTAGTTGTAGCCTCATTTTAATCACAGTCATTTTGATTATTCTCACAGTCTCTAGGCAACCAGAACCTTCTCTATTATTTTAATAACATCTCCATGTAACCACCGTCTCAATAGGCCTCCAGACAGCAGCAACATAGAGGCACGGGTCCTCCAGTGGGCCTTGATAGCTTCCTACGTAAAGTTTAATTGCTCGACGTCTCTATTGGCCAGGACATCAAGCCGGAAGCTGCAGTATCCACCTCAAAGAAACTAATCAAATAGAACTTCTTTGATATTAGCCGGACACTGGGTCAGAGGACAGGCCCGCGGCTTCACAGGGATGTCGCCACAATTAATTTCCTAGGAATGTTGTGTGAGGAGGCGAAGTTACGTGGACGCAGCGTAACTATTACAGGGAATAGCTATGGCACAGCCTAGCCACGGCACAGCCTAGCCACGGCACAGCCTAGCCACGGCACAACTTAGCTATGGCACAGCCTGACATGACAGAGCCTAGCAATGTCGCAGCCTAACCACGGCACAACTTAGCTATGGCACAGCCTGACATGACAGAGCCTAGCCATGGCACGGCCTAGCCACGGCACAGCATAGCCGCGGAACAGGCTATATAGCCATGGCATTGCCGAACCACGGCACAACCTAGCCACGGCACAGCGTAGCCATGCCGAAGCCTGCCATGGCTGGAGCCTCGTGAGCCCCGTCATGAGTGAGCTTGGAGTCATGTCGGTCTCGTGTATATGTGTAGACTGTGCATAAGATATTGTGAAGTTGAGTGCATTATTGAGTGGATATTGTGCACTCGACATTATTATTGAGTGGATATTGTGCATTATAGCTTTTGGCTGTAGGTCGAGCAAATTTTCATTGACAAAATCTTCACAGATATTACATCACGATTGGAATATTGAAATGTTTGGTAATTGAATTACGTTGTGTAACAATGTGAATAATTGTCGAAGTAATTTTAGATTTTTTGGCTATTGCATTGCGCGACGCAATTTATGTTTGAGTTGCTAGCTATAATCGATTTTATATTGAAACAAGAAAAGAGTCCTAGAATAAAAGATGATTTATAGATTTTAAAATGTATCGTGACGTCAGGTCCGATGAAATTTTGAATTATGAGGTACGTTGGGAAGAAACGTTAAAATAAGCACCTCAACGTCGCATACAACAGTCAATCTTTTATTCAATTTCATAAGTGAGGATTAAATCTAATTAACATTAAAAGTGTTACGCGATCGAGGAACAAATGTAGTTGCATCACATATAGTTTGAAAATCAAATGTAACGTTGCATTTAATCTTCGTAATGAGAATTCGATGCACATTATGGCCTGAGAGTAATTATGTTTTAAATTTGAATTTATTATTGCCGCAAGAGTTCTTCAATGACAGATTTATTTTATCTCAAATCATGCGCGCTATTGCAATTTATATGCGAATTATTGATGGTCACTCCAGTGCGGATGGTCGGTCATTCAAGAATAAAAAATTGTCAGTCATGGAATCTAAAAATGTGTACAAGATTCTGAGTATATTCTTATTTAAATCACAATATCCACGCAGGAAGTATAAGGAAACAAACGAAAGTCCGCAGTGCACGTAAATCAGTTCATTCAGGATAGAAGTAAAATTTTTGTCCCCTATGCAAGGACGAATCCCCGACACGCGTGCTCAAGCAGTAGTTGTAGCGTTATAAAAAATAATTTCCAGGCTTTTGAGGGCGCTTTTCTTTGGAATGGGAAGCGACGAGGAGCTTTAATGGGCACTACAGACGGAAAATCGCCTGCCCAAGACAAGCTTTAATGTTCGTGTACGATAATAAAACAAAACTTAGAACCGCTCGAGACCGGGCGACCGAATATTACGAACACGTGGCTTGATTTTCTATGCTGCTGCTGGACTGGTCTAGCGCTGCAGGCCAGCGGTCACTTGCGGACATGGCAGCTTCCAAATTTCAGTTTCTTGTGTGGGTAGAAATTCTCAGTTTGAAGGCTCCTGCAATTTTGATCTCTGGGCTGTTTTCGTCTCCACGAATGTGGGTTGACGTGTCATCGATGCTTGTACTAAACACGCGTTAAGTAGAAGCATTAGTATCGAATGCTCTCTGTAGTGTTTTGAGCAATAAAGAATTTCTGTCAATTTAAAAATAGCATTAATTAAGCTTAGAGACCAATTACACTTGATGGTTTATTCCAGGGCCTTGAAGCTTCCTATCTCTAACAAATAATGAACAATCGCAAACTCAGGACGTATTTTTCTGAGCTTAGGTGTGTTTCTTCACAAAACAAAAATAATTATATGAAACTGGATGAAAACATACGACGATGCATTATAAATAGTTCGCAGCTAGGAAGTTACTCAGCTAACATCGGACAACATAAGGCCCTAATAGTCGGGCTGGGGAAACGGCAGAACAAATTAAAATTTTAAACTAACTTCGGTTTGCCACTAAACAAACTCAAAATTATAGCAGGGCAATGATGAAAAATTGGTATTTACAAAAAAAAGTTTTCCATCCCTAACATTGTTGTAACAAACCAAACTCTCAACAAGTTCTACTTGCATCATGAAGAATGAAAAAACATACACGATAGTACGAATTTGTTGATTTCAATGATTAAATCGATGTTTGACAGGGACATTACAGCCGATTTAAATCAAAACATCATTAAATTAAAACAGCATAAATTTTCTTCGTCATGCAACTTTCAATAATTTACTCACAAAACATATCACGCGAAGATCATAGAGAAATTAATGGAGTAAATTGCATGAACTAGATCATCCTCGCAGGCTGATGCATGTTTCCTTAGAAGGTTTTCAGTTGTGGACACTTTTTCCGTCATTGTTGAGGCCTACACGCTCTTTATCAGTCCAAATGGCGTGTTGCGTTTAGGCATTTGTGTGTAGCATAAATTCATCGCGATGCGAATGATATTAGTCATTGTCCAAAACAAGTAAGAGCGCCTCTTGTATGGAGTCCCTGATGGACGGCGGGGCTGTTCACATTATGCCCTGCCAGTAGCTATAATGTGTTGCTAATGCTGCATTAGTTCTTTGATGATATCTGGCGCGCTATAATTACTATTGCACTAAAAGCCGTCGCTTTAGACTATCAGATACGCGGAGATGCTCCGTCCGCCTCATGGCTTTAGCTGGTCTGGACTACTCCATCGCTCGAGCTATTCTTCTTCTTTGATTTCTGTAGAGATAAGACTTCTCTTATTAGTGATTTATATGCTGAGTTACTTTGCCAAACTCTGTACCATCACACTGATAGTACAAAGTTCTGTGCAATTAGCCGAACATCTTTGAGACGAACACAATACCTCAATGAAAATAGTTACTTTAGAAATATAATTTTCATGCTTGAGTTCGATCCGATTGAAATACAACAGGCTTAGTCAGGCTGAACATCTTGCCCAGTTAAACACTTTAAACTTATCGATTCTGGTATTTAACTTCTGTAAAAAATCGATGTCATTCTAGCGTCATCTGGGCAAAGTGATGATGAATTGGAGAATTTTGAACACGTTACAGAAATTGGTCCTGCTCCAGATTCTGCATTCACGACAATTCTTATTGTCGTTGGTTTGACTGGCATTTAATTTGAAGTTGAACTGTGAAAATTTGAGCAAAATGAATAATATTCAATAATATTACAGTCTGCCGGCTTCCGCAATTTTGGCTCCTTCGTTGCCGGTGTTTCGTCGCCGCCTAAAGACGGAACGATTTCGTAGACCCTGTGAATCTGGTGCTTAGTAATTTTTATCCGTTTTCATAATTTCTTTTGTCTATTTATTACCCATTTATTAGTACAATTTTGGCAACGTCTGTGCGAGAGAATGCTTGCTTGGGTTTGAGTGAATCAGTGTTCGCTATGGAAATACCGTGAGTATGGTGCCAATGGAACTTATTCTATTAATTTTACTCCAACAAACAGACTAATTCTGAGCTTATGTTATTGTTTTTTTATTATTTTATTGAGAATAATATAAGTATGAAGCATTTATATAATGAATATTTCAGTGAATTAAAATTGTTGCAAACGCTTTTTCAACTCTCTTTATGAACTACAGTTAAACAAATATTGAACCAGACATGAAAATCAGCCTTCACCTGTGCCCCCGACCAGCAACAACCATTAGCACTAAAAAAAATACTGACAGCAAGTACAATAGAGTTAATTCCCGAGCACGCAGAACATGGCGTGCCATATCATCGAGAAAAAAAATAATAATTACTGTTTGAAAAACTGGAAACAAATCATGGCTTCCGTGCGCAATGCCGAGGGTCACTGCAATTATTGGTCCAGTTGGATCTTTTCCCTGAGCACGCGTGTGTTTATGATACACGAAAACGCTAGACTGCTAACAAACAATTAACTCGAGGATTTAGTCGTCGGCTCTGGACAGCACAATTGCCTTTCATCGTCCCGTTTGCCTGAACCAATCGACCCTCTGATTATTGCGACCAGGATTTTTTCTTGACAAAATCGTTTTAGGTCTGAAATGACATTCTGAATGACATTCTTCGTCATTTAGGTCTGAAATTACAAATAACTAATTATTTTCGAGGCCGTGCACACCGCAATGCTACAACAAGTACAAGATATAGCTCATGTCATCCAGATTCTCCGACGAACGACGGATGCTGCTGCGAATATTTGCATAGTTCCCATTGCAGTGACTCGTAGGTGAGCGGACAAGGCTTGGAGTCTGTCAGCCATGCTTGCTGATGGAGGCTGGATTGGAGAACCTTGTGCGACTGCGATATCGTTAGCCGTTAATTGAGTGGTGGGGAACTCAGTAACTATTGCCCCTATGCGAATTCTGATGAGAATTTTCCTGTAAATGTTCCCGTAGTTTTCACATGAATGCTCTATTACTGGGTATATTTTTTTGGATGCACCTGAATAATCTGTCGTCTATGGAATGGACTGAATAAATAATTCTGTTCAATTGTTTAAACCTATATACAATAGTAGAATTCTGTTCCAGAATGACAGAACATCAAATTTAACCATCTACTGCCGTATGTCACTCTTCGTGAACATAACTTTAAATTTAAATTATACGTAAAATACTGAGTGTAGCAACCTGAGGACGTTTTTACGCAACAGAGAACATTTTAAAGTTACCGTACGTTGCGGCAACCATCAGTGCAAGTCATTTTGCGCTCACTAGCTTCGTGTGATTTTTGGGAAGTAGGCTTGTGACAATATTGCTCCGGTTATACTCGTGTCAGGCAGTACAGTGCTAAATAGAATTTTGTCAATTTTTTTCCTTAGATAGAATTTTTGAACGATTTTTAGTATGCTATTTTGGTTATATGCCACTCTGCTATATCAAATAAATTTGATTAAACATGAAATAAAAGGTTATTTTACGTCTATCCAGTTCGTAAGAAATGATATAGCACTCCATACATATAATTCCCGAGTCTGTGCGGTCCGAGCGATTCATCATCAAGACTTATCTGTGATCTTAACATAAGGACTTAAGGATAATCTCAACATTAGGACCGGCAAAGAATCTCAATATTGAGAGTGGCGGGTGCGTAATTAGCGTAAAGTATGTACGTTATAGTTGAAATGAATCGTTTTCTAAATGATATATTTTAGCAAGAGGGTCATTTTATCACACGCCACAGTGAAGTAAAATTGAACATTAACATCTAGAGGCAGCACTGGCAATATCAACAGACCTAAAGCGTAGAACTTGCAAATGAACATCAGTTGATAAGCACAAATTAAGTATCAGCTTCTGACGCGCAAATTGAGCAACATGAACCACGGTAGTGCAATGCTTAGTCATAAAAAATATAACTCAGTACTCACTGCTGTGAGTGACAGAGAGCGCATTTTCTAAAAATCAATGAAAACGTGAAGTCACGGACAGACGGACGGATGGACGGACGGACGGACATGACGAGCACAATAGGGCATTTTTTTTCATAAATGAGAAAATGCGCTGTCTCCGCCGTAAGATTGATGACATTATTCGGAAATTATCCCTCGTGGATAAATTGAGTATCGTCGCTCGCAGAATGGCACATCTAACTAGGAAAATAAACTTAATGCCGTAAATCCGTGTTACGATAGTAAAAAATTGAATGCCAACGACATTATAAAGTTAATTTTTAATTAGAACATTTAATCTTTCCTACTAAAATGAGTGAACAAAACCAGCCGTCGTGATGGAGGAGTCCGTGAGCTGCACCACCAGGCTACCCCGGGCAGGGATTTAGAATCGCTTCCCACATCGAGCAATTTTCTACTCTATGACTTCCTTAAGAGCTTATGACTTTTCCGGACATTAATTTTTAAGAGGTGTTAAACGAGCGGCCGTTTTTTGGTGCGGAGGTTTTAAAGTAAAGCAATGGTCGGAACGCTCGTTGAACAAGTCAACCGACCAACGAGATGGCTACTAAACACGGTGATAAGCCTGCTGAGGTTAACACTCGGTATATACTTTCATCTGGGCTTTACCAAAGAAATGTTTGATCGGGATTCCATCGAAGCTCGAACTGAATCTCCGTTTCTAGGTGTAAACTTGTAGCAAATGTGAAAATTGTTTCTCAATATTTTATTTGTGAATTAATTAACTATTACACTTACATACTTCGTGACATTGGGTCGTATTAGCCCAAGTCTCTGCAGTGATAGTAAAGAAGCTCAGAATAATTAAACTCTAGCGTTTAAATAAGAGGAACATCCTTCACTTCATCACCCGACGCCAATGTCGGTTTGAATGCCAGCGTTGGAATTCTAGTTCTCTTTCTGGCGCTGTGATTGAGGATGGAGCGGTAAATCTCTCAAGTTTTATAACAAACGGCACAATTCCGCCATAATGTGCCACTGGAAACAAATTACGGCAATTTCACAGCTGGGAACAAGTCTAAGTAGAGTAGAACGCTTTCAGCCGTCCTCCATCTCGCTTCCCATTATCTCGGCCCCGAAATGCAAAAATTTATCAAACAAATTATAGAAGACCGGCAGAGAAGATCTTCGTGTGTTCCTCATGAATAAAATGTAATGGCGGTCGAGATTATGAGGGCTCATATGATGGCAGTTTGCAGCGGGGATGACTATACACAATTACACTACACTCGTGAAATTGAGGTGCCGCCGCTGCCGTCTTCAAAGGTTTTCTAGGAAGGCCAGTGACGCTGCTATAAATTCTCTAAATGAAAATCTTTGGTAAAATTTAAAGCGCAGAATGAAATGAAATTACCTTGAATGCAATTGAACTTGAAATAATATTTGGTTTATTAAGATTTCTCACTGACAGAAAAAAATAACGATATCCAGATTTTGAACTATTACATTACTCCACACTGCCATGTGTTTCAGCAAGACGGATAGGTACAAAGATGATGGTATATTACTTCCAAATTAATAACAAATGAGAATGTCCGAAGAAGCTTAATCATCGAACACCGAAATCATGTGAAGCCAGAAAATCGAAAATTAGATTAACGAGCTAGCTCCGTTTATTACCTTTAGCAACTCAAATATATACCCAATCCATTAGATGAATCATGATGAATATAATGTAGATAAAAAATGGTATAAAGTCCAATCCATCTTCCTAAAAATTTGAAGCAGACACCCATAATGATGGAGCTAGGTTCTTCACATTTACTTGTTGTGACTCTAAGACAGCAAGTTTTTACGACTGATATACAGTATAGTCACTAACGAAGCGATTTCTCAGTCTGCATCAAATCAAAAGGAGTCACTTCATTGTCTGGGGCATTTTCGACAAGCTTTCATCAAGGCCTTCATCAGGGCTGCTTTGATGCGGCGACGTCGCACAAGAGGCTATACATTGACTCTATATTGCCTCATAAAATGTCCAATGTCGCCTGAAATAATTCGATATATGCTCACCTGTAAGGTTCACTTACGCTTGAAATTGATTTTTACGCAGCGCAAAGTGCACGACTGCGTAGTTCTTACATGATTGTCCATGTGACGCTGGCTACATATACACACGGGATGGTTTTCTTGCCACTGTGATGAGGCGCAAATCTACTATATGCTATGCTTCACAACAACAAAGCTCGGGATAAATTCATAATTTCAGGTAATCGTCCGAAATATTTATATTACAACAACATACGAGCAGCCATTTGTAAGTAAGTAGGTTGAAAGAGTGAACACAGAATTACGAGACAGTGTGCCGAGAGCCAACATTTTAGGCTTGTCTGCAAGGAAAATTAACATATTGTCAGCCAACATCGTACAAAGCTTCATTGATCCTGCCCGTTCACTAGGGTGGAGCGTTTTTTTAGCTTTTTGGATTTCGGTTTTGCATCTTTGGAATATATGCTCCAAGTTTCAAAGCTCTATCTCATCAACTTCATCATTAGAGAATAATAAGAAAATTTATGAGTTTAAGGCATACATAATACATGTATGGGAATTTTGCCTGAAATAATAATTTTGGTTACTTGATGGTCGTAAATGATAAAAGCCCTCATTATTTCTTATATTAAACATGTTTTAATTTCCAGAGCTCTATATTTTCATCTTCAGGGTCAGATGGTCACTCAAAAAAATGACTAATTCTTCTCAGTAATTGCAATTTCAGTAATATTTTGCCACATAGGTCGTCAGAAGTCTCATCGCTAACTATTTTCAACCTAAATATTGAATTACAAACTACTTAACTTATATAATAACAACTGGCAGCGTGTTGATACATTCCAGACGTAATTCATAGATAAAATTTTGGAGAATCAAGTCATCATAAAATTAAGGAGAATGCTGCTGTAAAATTTCTTTTCCGCACAGGAAATAAAAGTTGCGGTTTGGTAATGAGCAGACGGAAAGATTATCTAAGTATACAATTAAACATGCGTAAAAAAATAAGGGAGTGCAAACAAACAGTTTAAACAATGACGATTCATTCACTTGCTACAACAAACCTATATGTACTCAGCGACACTGATCATATATTTTATTTATCTTTGCCCTCAGCATTTTCCTTATGATAACTTGACTCTCCAAAATTTTATTTACGGAATACGTCTCGAAGGTATCAACACGTTGCCAGTTGTTATTATTTAGGTTAAGTAGTTTCACTAGTTTGTAATTCAATATCTAGGTTGAAAATAGTTAGGGATGAGAGTTCTGACGCCCTATGGCTAAACAATTACTTGAGTTGCAATTATAGGAGAATAATTAATATTTATTATAGAGTGCCCGTCTGACCATAGAGATGATAATATAGAGTTCTAGGAATGGAAACATGTATAATAGAGATTTTATAAAAATGGTTTTTAATTATTGCGAAAATCAAGTAAATAGACTTATAACTTCAGGCAAAATTCTTAAATATATGTATAACATATGCTTTATCCTCCTACTTTTTTAAAATTTTATCATGATTCTCTATTGATGAAGATAACTAGATAGAGCTTTTATAAACACGCTTTTTATGATGTTTTTTGCCAATTGCCACCTTAACAATGCAAGCTTGATTTAGGGAAATTTTTCATACAAATGCTATTCTTTCTTATTTTTGAAAATTTCAAACGACCCTCGAATTATGACGGAATCAACCTAGCGGTCTACATTAGAGCACACATCGTTTTTTTTTTTTTGCACATTTAAGAACTCTTCTACTCTATTTTGAAACTGAACTCCAAAAAGAGTAAAAAAAACGCTCCAATGTATCTGCGTGTTCAGGGGTTCTATGTTTTCGATTATTAGTTATCGGTTACACAAATCATATTGGGTAATAAAAAATTCATCCTTATTCAATTATGTATGAACAACTATGATGAATTTGTTGAGTGTATGAACAACTATTTTGAGTGTATGAACATATTCCGGTGATGGTTTTACGTAGAAAAAGTTTACGGAAATATTCATTACAAATTTTCGAGTGATGATCATTCCAAGGCATATAAGGACGTTCCATGTACGTAAGAAGATACGTACGAGTTACTCATTACGTATCGTGTACCGCACATTATTATGTATCGCGTATTGCTGCGTATAATGTATGGTTATGTGTTACATATAGTTTAATTGTTGTCTATTGATGTCGTCTGTGCATTATACTGTCTATTGCATGCGTATTACTGGGTAGTTCTGTATTTGTCTATTGTATATTGCCAAATTTTGTATTGTATTACTGTATATTGCTGTGTATTGCAGTATTCTGGTGTCGGCGTGTGAAACGCATTTACAAGAAGAACGGTTGTTCCCTGGCACAATACTCGGTGCAATTAAAATAATGTTTTTCAAGACAGTTATCCGATTTTGTCCTGCAGAGCACAATAGATGAAGGGAAATTTGAGGCAGACTATTATCCTTTGGATCTTTGAAGAGAGGCTTTGTAAGAGAAACAAGGGTTTTCCAGAAGCGGCTTTTTTCTTTGCAGTAGAACGAATGTTATCTTTCATGCAGCCTTTAAATTTTGACCGTCGTTGTATTTTTGTGGATGAGACGAGTTTCAATTAAATTTTCACTACAAAATATTTTTAGGATTTTTGTTTTGAAAGTTGTGAGTTCCTCAATTATACTCGCGTGAGGCGATTTGAAAAACACACAAAAACTCAACCCATTTTCACATAGAAGTATATCAGTCTTGGCGTGAGCATAAGAAAATGCTATTAGGTCGTTTTCTATTCATCTAACAATTAAGCATGCATAAAGACTACAATAAATAAGTTGGAACACAATGCGGCTTGCTCGGATCGATCCTGCGCCTGTTTTATTCTGTAATTTTAATGTGAATGTAATATGTAATATTGACTGATTGGTAATCGTTGACTGATTTTGTTATTTATCCCAATATGAAGGAATACCTGCAGTTAATGAATTTAAGGAGAGAAGTTTAGAGGCGCATGCCGATTGCGTGCGAAGAGGCGGCTTCTGTTGCGGTCACGTATGTCAACACAGGTCACGATCGATGCTCATTACGTGGCACCAGTAATACAAGCTCGTGTGGCTCTCATTACACAGGGTATACATGGCATGCGGGGCTCTGCAGTCTCTGTCAACAACTCGTCACCATGTTTAGTAAGCAATATTTAATGACCAAATTTAAAAAACTAAATTCGAGCGGGAAAATAAAAATATTTTTGAAATATCATCTGTCTTGTAACTACAAAAATGTAATTTCAGTCTTTGTTTGCTAATGTTTGAAAATGAATACGAAACGAACGTCCAGTTTGTACATTTCTCGCATCAAATTTGCGTGAAGGCGAAACACGCAATGTTGTTCATAAAAGAATTAGCTTCTTGGCGCAGTGATACAATCTCAGATGCGAGCATCAAAGCACAAGACGATTATCCGCAACCAGATTCAATTGTAAAAATGGAGTAAATTTTTTATTATAAGTGTGAAGTTGAAAATTTCAAAAATAATATTAGGTTTCTTCGTTGTCAGAATCTCCGTGCCAAGGCCTTATCTAATATACCGAACAAAACTTAAAATAAAATTAATTAAAAGACTTTCGTTGAATATTAATAGTGCATATTCGAAACGTCGTATCCTATTAAAATTTCATTCGTTAGCTCACTTTTGATTTGCCATTGCCAGCAAGATATTTCGTTCGAATCATCGAGAAAACAAAAAAGAAAATTATCAATAAAAAATATTCTCCGGTCTTCAATCAATCTTGCCTAAAGGATGAACTGTTGCCTAACTATACCACTATACCGAAAAAATAAATTAACTCTGCCGTCAAATCTGCAGTCAAAAAATATAAACCTAATTTCAAGTACTTTTTTTAACTTGGATAACTAATTTCATTATCCACATTTTCACGTGAACTGTTTGTTCATGATAGAAAACTTAAATTACTTTAAAATTACTATTAATGAAAAATTCAGGTAGTTTATCAATGTGAGGAGCACCAAATTGCAGCAAAATTTATTCAAATAATTCATTATGTTGATAAATACTAATAAACAAATATGCTCCAAGGATTTACACTACTATCAATAAATGAATGTGTCATCAGAGGTCGCTTCAAAGTAGGTCCTCATATAACATCAAACGCACAAAATTCGTTGCCATGGAATCCCAAATCCAATCACTCATGCTTACACAATCCGTTGCATGTGTTACAACCTAACAATAATAAATACATTTCATCCCACCTATACGTCTCGAAAATTAAATCAGCACAAAACATTGATGACGCGCAACAGTTCCTTCTTCAAAGGATAGCAGCTGGAAAGTTGCAGCTGGGTCCAGGATGCACCAGCTAGGAGCTTCTGAATAATAAGGGAGCTGTCATCTCCCTCAGGTCAGCGCATCTAATGGTCATTTACTTGAGTTGACTGCTCGCTGCATGCATGTTTTATTCAGCGGCATCCACCTCATACCTTATGGTCAATCTTGACGTCAAGTTTTGATCGAATCAGAAAGGTGAACCTTCCCCCCTTGTATGAAGGATAATAGAATTTAACTTCAATGGAAGGCAGATATGCCCTGTCGAAACTCTCATTATGAGTGCTTTCATTTCCTTGGCATAACGGTTAATTTGAAAGCTTTTTAATTTTTAAAAATTAATTCATGAGAAAAAAATACTCGCGTAGGACTATAATTTCTTGAAACTTTAATATTTAATTTTGTTTTTAGAAATCATGAAAGTAGTTTCATAACAGCCGAGGAATGTCGATGAAGCAAAATTGATACATAATTTAAAAGTAATGCCGATATGACTTTTGGTCTTCCTTAAACATATAAGTAGATTTGTGTCCAATCAGTAAAATTTCCAACTTAAATAAATTAAATTAAAAATTTAAATTTAATATAAATATTTAGTTTAATATTTAAATTGAATTAATTTTCATATTTATGATATGTTTCTTGGTTTTAATAATTTTAATAACTAGCCGGAAAACAGTCGTTTTTGATGCATGTAAAACCAAATATCGTTGACGAAAGTCTTAACTTTATTGCACAACCACAATTAGGCGCCCAATTGAAATTCACAGTTGCCACTAAATAATAAATGACGAGTTATGAATTCATTAATTGACATCTATCCCAATGGGCAGCACCCCACTTCATTTATTTCAAAGTGTCTGGAGTCTGTGTCTATATGAAGCTAGGATGATTAATTGCAAGAAATAAATTAGGATTGTTGTAAAAACTTGCCGGCATACTTGAAGAAATAGACTTTTTTTGGCCAATTGGATCGTTTGTATGAGATCACGCCCAAGCTCCGGCAATGAGCTCATTCAAACGATACTCAGGTAACATGAGCATGGTGTCTTGTGGTCCTAAATTCCAATTTTCATTTTCAATTTCTGTCAGAATCAAGGCTCTAGAAAACTTGAAGCATCATAGTCTCATCGGTTTAAACTTTAAACTCTGTTATACCAAGACTCAGTTCTTTCTTGAAACAGTATTTGTTTCAACAGTAGGTATTTGTTCAAACAGGCAAAAATACAAATACTGTTTCAAGAATGAACTGTGGAACTTACAGAGAAATTACAGAGTTCAAACCGATCAGAATATGAAGTTTCTAGTTTTCTTATATGTCTATTAGCGTACGTTTACAAAATGACACTAAAAATAATCAGTGAGGTTCGTCATAACGTCATTATAGTGATCAAGTGATATGAAAATTCGGTGTATTCATAATTTCAGAAATAATGCCGCCGAATAGCCGTAGTAATGAAGTTAATATATCTACGTTAATTGTGACGGATGCTCATCAAATATGTGCCAGAGCAGTCATCGATCACAACAACATATTTAAATGACATTGTTTGCACTGGTCGCAGGTGCCGTAGATGGTTTATGTTGTGGCTCTTTAGGCCATTTTTTTGTATACGTAATTTGATTTATGGACTATCCAACTCCTGAATACTGCAGCGCATATAGCCAGAGTTTTGCTATACATTCTCTGCAGTGCTCATCGTCGAACGCAAACGTGATGGCTTGCAGTGAGTTATTTCATTGAAATATGAAAGTGAGCATTTAAGTTTGAATAATTTCGATCTGTTGACGTCCATGCTGACTATTCAATACCAAATATTTTTCTGCATAACTTCCTGAATTCCCATCACTTGAGGGGAGGGATATGCGAGACAAAGCGAGACCAGCAAAGCATCGCTCAAGGGACGCAATGCAAACTTCCAAACATGAATGAATATTATTATTATTATTATTCATTATATTATATTTCCTGTTATAAATCTAACATTACGCAGATTTGAAAAGTTGTACAATTCTTCCTAATTAATTCTTAAAATATGTAAGAAACGTAAATGATTTATTACACGTTTTGTTTTGTTTTATAAAAGAGGAATTCACTCAGAGCCACAAATTTGAAGCCTAATATTCTACTCTGAATAACACTAGCCGAGCGAGATGAATAGAAAGGCTGCAAAATCAGAAGTCAAGATGTAATTGGAGCCTAATTCGAACTGTATAAAAATTAGCTGAATTCTATGGAAAATAAAACTTGGTAAAGAGGCAATGGCTCCGAATGCAGCGACAGCCTATATCCGTAGTCAGAGAATGACTGCAACATTCATGCATGGCTAGCAAACGTCGGTAATCTGGAAGTCGAGTTTGTGAGTCACTAACCTGAATGTTGTAAAAGTCTGCTCGACCTGATCCTCTCATTGGAACGAAACAAGACGTGTCGAATGTTCTTACAAGGCCTGCACATGCAGAGGCCGCCCTTGATTTCAATACACATCTTCTTACGATAGCCGAGTAGCCTTAACAAATCCAACACAAAGCCAACAGAAAGCCAAAAAAGTCTTCCACAGATAGAGCTCATAAATTATTGCCAACAAGGCAAGAATGGGGAAGAATATAACGAGGAAATATTGAAGGCAAAGTGCTGTAGTCAGAATTATGAGCGCGATATATTAAGGAACAAGTGGAGCTGGATTGCCACTTCTGTTGAACACAAGTGCTTCGCAGAGACAGAGCTGACAAAACACTGCGCCCTGACCGAGCCCTGACAATGGCAAGGCTCAGATAAGGCGGGCTACGTTGATTTTAAGTGTACTTAAAAATAGGCGTGAATCACTGTGTCCTAATCGTGACTCACTTTGGGCTACCAAGCCAGGAGTTGCGCTAATCGCACCCAAAGAAATAAACATGTATTTGGTCGGGCGTCGAGCTCGTCAGTTTGAATAATACCGAAATATTGTTATTCTGAGAGAAATCTCAGAGTTCTATTATTCTCCTGGAGCCATAAATTCTAACTGGCTTGTGCATAATAAATAAAGAAGATATTTTATTAGCCCTTCAAGATATAAATCAAATGCAAAGTGACATCATATCCGTACTATATCGTGACTCATGGGAATTTATTAATCAAACATTCTTACATAGTTTTATGAATGCTGGTCTATGGTGCATGAAGAGATATACTGTAAATGTAAAATAAGATAAAATGTTATATGGCAAATAAAAAAAATTAGATCAGTACTCACTGCAGTGAGTGACAGAGAGCGCATTTTCTCACGTCCGTCCGTCACGAACGTGACGTTGCGGACGGACGTCACGGACGGACGGACATGACGAGCACAATAGCGCCTTTTCTCCATAAATGAGAAAATGCGCTAAAAACAGTTCTTACAATAATATGCACGTTATTAGTTCAAAGCGTTATGACTTCTGATCATGATAATTACATGTCACAATCTACACACATTTATTCAATATCACAATGTCAATAACAGGGCGAATTCGGCCTTCAAATGAATTACGTCATTCTCTCATTGATCAGAAAGAATTTGAAATTCGCTTTGAATTTAGCAGTGAATAACGACCTTAGCCCTCCATGTTGTGATAGTTCTCGATAAGCAAATGCTACGGCGTCTTTTCTCTGCAAATTTACGAGCTTTTCGTGTTCCTTTGGAGAGTCGGCATGCAGACCATCATCAATCTCGCCACTGCGCGGCCTTCCATCGATTGTGCGAGACCAGGATCTATACTTTCAAAAAAAGTTAAGTGATCGTAAGTTCATCAGCCAATCATTGACGGCCTTTCAAGCAAAATCCACCAATCATAGACAAGAAAATACAGCGTAAGTACTTACGTTCACTTAGCGAGTTCTGAAAGTATGGCCCCAGAAAAGCATCGCTCAAGGGACGCAATGTAAACTTCCGAATATGAATGAATATTATTATTCATTCTTATTCAATATTATTCTTCATTATTTTCTATATTTTTAACAAAGAAACAGTGCTTGAATTTCCAACTTTTCCTAAAATAAATTCTTTTCTAGATTTCTTGCCCCGATTGTTGTAACTTTTTTAATCTCGGTGAAATTTTGTGACAAAGGATTGACATATCTTTTTTTTAACCTGTAATTCATTCAAAATATTTTAGGAAGGAAGTATAATGATGGGATTTGTTACTTCTTTATTGCATGTTATTTATTTGATTTTGTCGTATACCTAGACTTATTTCTTTTAGTTCTAAATTCCGCTTCCATTGTAATGGTTGCTCTGACATATTTCTTTTCAGGGGGCGGTGAAGAGAAAATATTCTGTCACTTTTACTGAGCACTAAACAAATGCATTGATTTCTGCCTGAAACTTTATTCACACTCATTATGCAGGATGGAAGCAAAATGATAGACAAAGTTATTAGATTTTTCTTACAGCAGCTTATTTGGAGCTTCAACCACTGACTTTAAGTACACCTCCTTCCTTTTTAGAATATCAAAATATGTAAGCGACGTTGAAGATCCTATTTGAATTGAATCTTAAAAATCGTCTGGAACGTAAGACGATCAAACTTTAATGTTGAGATGACGTTGCGGCAGACTTATTGTTCGGTGGCTCATGCCACAGATGAACGGCCTGTCAGCGCGGAGCAGCGCGACTAATTGACAGCTACCGAAGCTCTTAATTGAACCGACAAGCCTGGCCAGCGCCGACCAGCACGACCAGCCGTCACCCAGTCCTGCCTGCACCAAGTCCCCCTCAGTCTTCCGACACAACCATGTCCCTTAAATGTACCTAAACGAAAATTCATAACTGAAACAGTAATCGTTAAACATTCGTTACATGCAAAAATGCGGGTTTGAAAATCGAAATATATTGGTAGATACAATGAAGGAGTACGCTATATTTGCAAGAGAACATTCAATAATATGACATGAAGCATCAAGTCCCCCTTTGTCTTCCAACACAACCATGTCCCTTAAATGTAACTAAACGAAAATGTATAACTGAGACAGTAATCGTTAAATATTCCTTACATGCAAAAATGCGAGTTTGAAAATCGAAATATATTGGTAGATACAATGAAGGAGTACGCTATATTTGCAAGAGAACATTCAATAATATGACATGAAGCATAGGAAGGCCTACTTCGATCGATGCTACTCGATTCGTTTTGTTATTAGTGCGAAACTCTTTTGCGTTTTTGTGCAATCGAAGAGTCAATGTGAACTGAAGCTGGAGGCATCAAGGCTTGCCCAATCCAAGCTTGATTGGTGTATCAAGGTTATGCAGCTAAAAATGGCCTCTGCCCTCCCCGAATGAACACTATGGATGTCGTTTGTTAAAATCTGTTCATAATTGCTCATGTGACTACACAGGATTATATGTATGGAGTTTTAAAGACTTTCCAGAGCATGATTTACATCACTGTATCTATTGAACCGTTCAGTTCTGGAGTGGAGGAGTGTATATTTTTCAGCAGACTTTTGATAAAGATTTACGATTTCGTTTTATCCTGTCAGAATTAGGTTTTATTTCCATTTAAAAAATTTCTTGTCGCACTATCAGATCATAACATTAGTTAAGCATACAAATGGATGATTACCGCCAATCGTCAAACCACTTGCTCGGTAATTGTTTGCAGCGCGGAACGCAATTGCCAACGCCATTTAATAAGACCATCCGTACAGGAGACACCAGAATTAAGGATGCCACGATGAGAAACGTTTATCAACATCTCTGATCAAAATTTTACATACCTTTCTCATTATTTACTATGGGTGGTCATTGTTATGAATAACGTAACACGAGGCATGTGGGAATTGTGATGTTGCAAGATGTTCACGGGATGCGCCGGAGCTCGGATGCGATCGTGGCAGCCAGAAGTTGGTACCACACAAACCGCCGTTACAGAAGGATGTCTTGTCCAATGTGTTAGCCGCGAGGTGACAGCCAAAATGGAGGCGCTTTTGAAGAGAAGATATTTATTCTACTAGAGTGATGTTCGCATTTGCAGCAGGCCGGAAGCCTGCGACGCTAGGAGTGTGTTTGGAGTCAGCACTCGTGGCTCCCACGTAAAGTAGAAGGTCTGGTCTCACAAGTTAGGAGGGAGTCTGCTAGTCAGCACTCGTGGCTCCCACGTAAAGTTGGAGGTCTGGTCTCGCAAGTTAGGAGGGAGTCTGCTAGTCAGCACCCGCGGCTCTCACGTAAAGTAGGAGGTCTGGTCTCGCAAGTTAGGAGGGATTCTGCTAGTCAGCATTCGTGGCTCCCACGTAAAGTAGGAGGTCTGGTCTCAAAAGTTAGGAGGGAATCTGCTAGTCAGCATTCGTGGCTCCCACGTAAAGTAGGAGGTCTGGTCTCAAAAGTTAGGAGGGAGTCTGCTAGTCAGCATTCGCGGCTCCCACGTAAAGTAGGAGGTCTGGTCTCAAAAGTTAGGAGGGAGGTGGCTCATCAGGATCCTCCGTGAACTGCTGAGTCTGGACCCGACCCTCCAGTCCTATACGCTCTCATCATTTGATGTGACACAAAAACTGTCTGTTCGGCAATGAACCCAGTCATACACATTCTGAAGTCTTGAGAGATACATTTTTATTTTTTAAAAGTATACATACATTCAACAATTTATATATGTAGCTCATTTTTCTAAATTGAGCGTTCTATTTCTCCTCTTCATTGGTAGAGCGACGGCATGCCACCATCAACATGCTCGTTAATCTTGAACGTAAGCAAGCAAATAAACATTGTACGTGATTTTTAAACTTTAGCCATTCTCACAGTCCATATGATCCTAGAGAGATAAATAATTTAAGTTGCAATTATTTTGGGATTTAATTGTAAAGCTCCTAAGAAAAATTGGTCAATGCAAGTAATAGTTCGGAGGCAGATGATGCAAATTTGAATAGGAATAATTTGTTTACATCTTATTCATCTGTAAGCATATTTCCGAGTCAGCTCGCAGCGTCATGGGGGGCTCGAGGAGCCGCGGGATCAAGCTGAGGCAGACCGCGGCCCTAAACCTGCGCTGTGCATCAGCGGCAACGTCCCATCATTTGCAATCACGGAGAAAGTTGCCCAGTCACTTGCCTCGTCGTTCAAGAATTTCTCAGCCGGAAAATCTGGTAGATTTACTGAAGATTTGTTGTAGAAGCTCAAGGGGAGCCAAACAAGTGCAGCATATTTCCCTTAGGCGACGTTGATAACGACCCTTCTTGGGAACTCGGTGCACTGCCTTGCGTACGGCGCTCCCATTAGGAGATTGTCCTACAATAGTTAGACAGAAATGAGGAGTTGTGTAGATGTCATACCAATGGATTTTCGTAGATAGAATATTAATAAGAAAACATTCAATGACCAATATCTAAATGATGACGATAATCTAGGAAGAGGAAGTCTATTCATTTGTACACTTTGGCCAGAATCATGATTGACATGAGCCATTTTTGCTTGATCATTCTAGAAATGTGATTTAACTTTTATCTTTATTTAACTGAATAATATAGAATTCATTGTCAACATATTTTACGTGTATTTACACGCAGCAAAAGAAAAATCATAAAATTAGATAGAATTCCAGATATTTCGTGCTAAAGAGTAACATTTTAATACATATCACTATCCGAGCATGCATATGATTCAATGACGAAGACTACGCACCGAGAGATCTTGCTGCTACGGAAGTTCAATAAACAATTTCTGCTCTAAAATTGCAGAGAACATTTTATTCTATTCAACATCTGCAAAGCAGCCGTAACTACTGTAAAAAATAAATATTTTCATTGCTTAAAAAATAAATAACCAGTTTGACAACCATATCTTTACATTACGTCGAACAACAAATTTTAGGTATTTGCACTAAGAATTTTGGTCATTTATTCCATAGAAATGTGAATATATTATTGACTGGATGCACCGGTATGCGAAGAAATTATGGCAAGCACACAAATATCACTCTTTAACTTATTAGTAATGCCGAAAAATCAAATTTGAATTATATTGTCACGCAAAACCTCTAATTTTTTATGTATGTATTTTTTGGAGTGCAGAGTACATGGCGGCGCAGTTTTATTCGGAGGTAATTACATAATTAATCCCTTAATGTTTTTTAAATTTTTATTCTATAATATATATATATATATATATATGATAGCACTACATTGGTATATAGATGGAGGCGCGCGTCCCAAAGTTCGTTAACTCAATCCGGCTATTCCGAACCCATCATCCCGAATACTGTTAATAATTTTGAAGTAATATATTGCAAATATAGAATGATCTGATTCAACTAACAATTTTCACGGAACTCCCGTTTAGGTCAAGTTTTGTGATTTGAATGACACTGAGCATATTAAAATAAAATTTACATTTTTAGATAAAAAATTCTCCTCTATTTTTCGATGGCACAGAATTCTACTCCATAAAATTAATTTGAAATGAACTTTGCTCATAATTAACCGCGAGTTATGCCCATATTCATTGTAGCTCCCCTATCAATAGGAGCCCTTACATTAACATCTCAGAAGAAAACACGTTAACTTAGCAGACTGCAAACCTTAAATTATGACGAAAAGATAACTGACTTGCCTGATCATCCGCGAGCGTTGTACGTGGTCTCATTATGTATTATGTCGTTATGCGTTCACTAGATGACGGGCTCTTTCAAATGATGATTCGACTTCGCATTATCATCTTCGCATATCTTCGCAAGACTTTGCATTATCATGATGAACAATATGGTTGCAATGCACTTCATCCACTAGGCTGTGGTATCTATCTATTATGGATAGTTATTTAGGGGAAACCTTACTGGAATTGCTAATATTTTATTCCATTTTGGACGGCTTAACATGCCTTTCAAAGGGACCAAGTTCTAGAAGTCAGGACGGAATGCCGCTACCTGGCATCAGATGGCACTGTTATTGAGAAGAAGCAATTTGTTCGTGATCTCGGAGTATCGATGAGTACATTGGTCACGCTAGGAGAACACATTCAAAACCTGCGGGTGCAGGGCGACAGATCGTGCCTGCGTTTGGAACAAAATAAGCGAAGCAGATTGTTACATGGCCTTCATGATCCTTGCCCTTCACTACTGCTGTCAGCTGTGGCCCTCGTTCATGGTCGCATGGTTGAACTAGTACATAGAATATAGTTCAACCATGCATGGTGAGTTCAATTCAGTTGTTGTAAGCAGTCACGCGAACACTCATATCAGGGGTCAGCGAAATGATGGAGCTGAACTACAGAACGACGCTGGCGAACCTAGGTCCGCATTGACTGCAGGAGAGATGGGAGAGGTTATCTATTCTGTAGACTGTATACATCGACCTCTGTACATCTGACCTCAAATTTCGTAAACGAAGCCTTCAATCTAGTGACATATCTCACTAGACTAGCGACAGACTATCTATATGCAGAATGCCCCGGGACTTTGTACAGCAAAGTTGCGGTCAGGGTTAAATCTTAGCGAGAAGGATCCATTTCAATGGCTAGACCGAGTCTATTAAACGCTTTGCCAATGGTGCTGAGAGGGAGGGGAGTCCACCCTTGGGACATTGACGTGTTTCTGAGCTCAACCCCTGATCGTCCGGCTATGCTCCATTACAAAAGTCAAGAAGTAAGCAACACCTTCGAGCATCAGCTTATCCAACTGAGGGCAGATGCGCGGTAATTTCGTTTCACCGCCCCCCGGACCAGAACCGTTAGGAGACAGCGGAAGACGCCATGATATGACAAAGAAAAAAACAAATTTCAATGCAAATAGAATGCCAAAATGATCCCAGACTGTAAAATGCCATGGCGTAACATACAGGAGAGACCTTGAATAATCAAGATTAAATGAAAACACACGTTTAACTAGCTGTTGTCCTTAATTATAATTGTAGAATCGTGGCATCTAATAATCAGTGTTCATACAGTGTTTTTCATACGTCCTGTTCAACATGTCATGAGTTTCTGAAACACATTGCAGATTGCGGTATATATATTTTTGCCAATTTTTACGAAAGAGAGACAATGGGTATAGCCAGAAAACACAAGGTTAAATAGTAAAATTAATAATAAATTCGAATTCAACGTTTCTAAATTAGAAAATCACACCAAAAATTCGGTCGTCTTTCTCAGACTATAAGTAAATAATTTTACATTAAACAGATTTTTAATAAATCAGGCCACCATTAATAAAAAGATGTTTCTTAGAATCAATTTTTCCGGATCGTCAAAATTATTTCGTAGGCGAAATGAAGAAAGAAGACGAGAATTATTCGATTCAATTAATCCTTCAACGTTCTCGAGTGTATCGAAAATTATATCTATTAACTGATATTCATAAGAATTGCACTGCCAACGATATCATTGATTTTACAGATCTATAACCTATATAACCTGTCCGGGTAACACAGGTATAACAGATCTATTCACTGTCCGAGTAACTTCCTAGCTTTTTATTTTTCGCTGTTCTGTTACGAAATTTTGCTCTCATTAGACTGCATTTAATATTCCTGCCACGACGCGGCTTCTTGCTCTGCTCTCGTACGTTTGACGTTCTCATTCTTGGCCGAGCCACGCATTATCCAAGGCTACGGCAGTCGTACATTTAGCCTGGTCCAAAAACTCCTCGAAAACGAAATCATAAATAAGGCCAAAATGGAGCAGAAAAATGGCGTTATTCCGTAGGCGGGCGGAGAGCGAGCCAAATATAATAGCGTGGCCATGCTCCACACAAACAACACACTCGCTCGAGCTCGGGGGTTTTGTCTCGGTGTTTGGTATTTAAAATTTAATGGAAAGAAAGGGAGGTGAGCATGCCTTTAATAAATGTACTAATATAAATAGAAAGAAGAATGAATTACATTTGTTAATCTTCAAGACAGTAGAAAAAATTACCGTTATAAAAGTTGAGAAACGTTCGGCCTTCTTTTAGCCATGTTTTTTTGCGAATGAATTTCGAGCTTTACACTGAAAGGAGATAGGATTAACGATAGGAGGAGAACTTTAATTGGGCCTTATTAATCCTCTACGACTATAATAATTTAAATCCCAGTCTACGCTGGTAAATAACATAATAAATGAAGGAAAATTTTTCATGTTTGAATAAAGTAAGATTCGTCATTTTGCTGTATTCGGCAACCATGGTTGCGATCGAATTCTAAATAAATAACATTACTATAAATTCACAGCCGGTTACTATTATGTTATCAAGGCATATTTTAATATAATAAATAATCCTCACACAGCTACGTATAAAGTCGATCAGCTGGCATTGTTATTATTATTGAAAAATATTCATAATTCACGCCACCAAACACAATTTTTTTCTGTATAAAATTTTTTTTCACTGTTCCGGCACTATTAAAGTGACATGGCTCTGCGCATATACTGAAATGATCTGTAATTTTGGTTCATGGGCATTTGTTTAAATGCCATAAAAACACAAAATTACCAATTCTACCTAATTAATAAGCAACATATATCGTTGTTGACAAATTTCTGGCTTACAGTTATTGCGTGAATTTCTTCCAGTTACTTAAGATGAGGTTGCAATTCAGAACTTTTGGTCTAAGTTTTTTTTTTAAATTCATCACAAAATAGTACTCTGCGTCTCTGTTATTTTGATGATAACCATCGGGCCAATTCGTATCAACAAGACAAATTTGATTATAATTTTTTTCTCTTACTTCAATTGTAGCCTGAACAACTCGGCATGGGTTCAAGTCTGTTGAACCCAATAATTCTGGGTTCATCATTACTAATCACAACGATCGGAGAATCATCAGTTATAATCAAATGTCAGCCCCTAAGTTTGATTTACTCAACTTATCAAAATACATCAATTCATTGAGTAGTCAACACAACCGTAGGTGACGGTATTTGTAGTGATGTATGTTACAGGCGTCAAGGAATTTGTCAGTCACATGAATTAAGAATAATTAGATATGCCTAATACAAATACCTCTCTCATGTATGTATTGCTTGGGAGGTTTTTGGTGGTAATTAAACGGCTACTTATTGTCTTGTTATCGAAGAGCTAATGCATCCACAGCATATCTTCTGTATAGTTTTATGAACATCGCAAAAGTACGTGATAAGAAGTAAGAAAACCATCGCAAATAAAACGGCGTACAATTGACCGAATAGTTCTGAAATGCGAAGAACAGAAATCTTTTAACATAACGAATAAAACTTTAGTCTGCTTAAATAATTTAGTCATCAACTTAAATAACTTAGCTAGAGCAAATTGATGAAAATAAAAATAGCACATGATGCAAATAGCCATTAAAATTTGTTCGTCGTGGATTTAGTGTAAAAGAAAAATACCGATAATAAAAAATGCTAGATAAAAGCTAATCTCCCTGAACTGAACTAACGAGTCTCATTTAATGGCTGTTGCCAAGTGACTCAATTGCGAGGATGTTGCTCGCATTCATCGAGGAATTTAGCCTTCCTGGTCCTGAGTGCTGTGACAGGCTTCGATAAGGAACAATTTACGGCTTCACTAGTCCTCCTCTTGTGTGTTCATTCAAATTACTTAATCTTCAACGATGAACCGCTCTCGCGGATCGTCAACTTGTTAGTTGCCGGTAACAAGGCCGGCCGCGATGGCTAGAACTCTTCCTATGATTACCGGTACCAGCTCGCCTCTTGCTTCTGCTTGAACTTGATTGTTTTATTGCATTAACAGTGGTTTGGTTTACATATGGACCGTCAGTGTAAATTGATTCTATTCTAGATTCTATTGCCTGATTATATTCAAATTAGTACTCAGCTCGAAATAAGCACAAGCTCTTTATTTTGAACTTATGTGAGGTTGATGTTTGTTACCAATGTAACACGTTCATTTTCTCTAATTATTCATTCACTTTTTATGCAAATTTTATTTAGTACGTGCTTGATCGCTTGTAAATGATTTTTAGATTTTTATCTTATTAAAAAATAGGTAGCAGGATCTCTTTTTCAAATATATATTTTTTTTCAGTCGGTATGCTATTTCCCTTTCTGAAGAAGTTTAGGCTAACTGGAGACTGGTTGACACCCAGATCTAACGAAAAATAAAAATTGAAGTTAAATTTTACATAAGATTGAGAATTTAAATTTAAATTTACATAAAATATTAATCGATTCAAATTTCTCATAAATATAAGAACAGCAAAGGCCTTGTTAATACCAAGACACAGTATGTGTTGTACACTCGTGCTCAAACATATTTTCATTATCAATTTGTGTAAACAAAGAATAAAACTTTCTAAAATACATAAAAGACCAGCAGCCGATTCTGCCGTAACTCTGAATAAAAAATCACTAAGACTCTTCATAAAATTGTTTATCCTGTTATCTAAATAATTCAAGTACAAAACGGAGGATTCTTAAGAAATAAATGTTCAAACCCTCATTTAGAGTGAAAAATCTGCCTCACCTCCATTTTAGAAATTTTAAGAAACTTTGAACTTACACTGGAAATTTAATTTTTGAAAGCCAATGAGATTACGTATATGTAAATAAGTTTTTAATCCTATAAAAATATCGAGCTGTCTAAAGAATTCCTCACTGAATTTTCAGACTTTTATATCGATCTGAATTGTGAATTAGCGCTGGAATAGCCTGACTTGAAAAGCACTGACGCACAGAACTCATGAATACTATATAGTAAATAATAAAAATTTATTTTCTACTTTAGTAAATAATAATAATACAAATAGTTGAAAAAATTCCTTGGTCTTCAGCAGTCTAAGTTAAATAAAAGAAAGAAATATTACTTCATTTCACAACTATCAAATGAAAATTCCTTTCCAACAATTATGTTATATTAACCACTCGAAAAAAGGTGCAATAGCTGCTCAAAGAAAGAGAATCGACGATTTATGATAAGTGCTTGGAAAACTTGAATGAATGAAAAAGGATTTACTATAAACTGAATTGCGTATCGATTTGAATTATTTACGAACTTGGGAAGTTCTCTTTACAAATTTTTGCAAATCAGTTTACCTCTCATAACGAATCATGTCTGCATTTACTAAAAAAAAGTACTCGTATTGATCGTAGATGTATCGTAGTATAGATACTCGTAGATAGAAGGAATCGTAGTATTGAAAAAGAATCTCCCAGGTGATGGTGTAAAAATTAAGCCCAACTTTACTAGACACGATTCTATCAATAATTTGAATTTTGCTCCAATTTTCATTGTGAACCCTATCGTGAACACGATGAAGAGTGAATATTTAACAGAATTTGGAGCTGATAAACAGGTAGCATAGTGGTGACCCAAGTGAACAGAATATTGCCAAATGTCCAAGAAGAGAGGGCGCTCAGAAAGTAACCAGCAGCATTGCACTCGAGCTGTATCACTTTTCCCAGCTTCAATGAGCGAGTAAAGCTTACATTGAAGCTCTCAAAGATACCACAATCCATGCACGAGCAAAACTACGTTGCTCTGAGCTCCTGCCTAAACTCCTCCATAATCGCACCGACCATCATAGCGCCTGTGTAAATTCTCTCCCTAATATGGAATTTATGGTCTTAGCAGGGCGAAGAGAAAAAGCTCTAAGAGGTTCGTTTCCAGCAAACGAGGGCTACTGGATTCAGAACAGACCATCGGCAAGTGGGCTGTCGTAAAAACGAAGCTCCACTGAATAAACGCAAGAGGAACTTTTATATTTCACGCTTAAACTTGTCCTGCTACAAGACAGAAATATGATGCCAGAGGTAGTTAATTAATACATTTATATTTTTAAAGTTTAAGTCTGGATTTCACGCGCGTTTGAATTTGGCAAAATAGATTTTTATGTGAGTTTTATCAGAGGAAAGAAGATATATATACATATAATTTTATATCAATTATTTTCTTTGTAAACGCACAAGAGGCCTGACCTTGAGTTGAGCTAATGGAGTAATTTTAAAAACAGCGTGATTCACGAGCCAGCACTTAGATGTAACTTTTCTATTATATTTCCTTGCCCAATGTCCGGACATAATTTACTTAATGGGCGCTGCCAAGGCCTTAGCCGCCATACCAGATCTTTAATGGAGGAAACTCCCCTTCAAATTTATTTTCCCTAATGGGGTAACAATTTAGATTATTCTGGCATGAGATCTTCCAATCCTCATCTTAAAATTATGCTTGTACACGGGAATTTTCATACTGAATGTTACAGCTAGTTATTTAAAATAATATTTACGATTCTAATGCGACCATATGATATATTTTCGAAAATATTCATCCATTACTATTTTGCCTTGGAGATGGGCATACTAAGCTGGGTGGCGACGGTCCAGAGCGATATGAATTTTGATGAACAAAATTATATGAAATCACTAAGATTAGCGTCGAACAAGCATGTGTGCTCTCCTCATGGTGGGTGAAACAAAAAATTATTTAGTAACGTAGGAATCATGATGAAGGCTAATAGCAACGTTCTTTCACTAAGTGAAGGCCTCGAGTTGAGTTAATCTCATCCATGAAGACTCAATTCCATATGTTATGATATTCCGAGGTCACCAGGGCGAGCCAAGTCGCTGCTGTAATATAAAGAGACCAGGAGAGTCGGCCATATCAATCCGTTTAGAGAATCGAGGTCTGGCTGAGCCCTCGTCTGGCTGGCTGGCTGGTTGTTGGGCTGAAGCTTTCGGACAATCAACTTTTTAATTGGCACATCCATCACTGCTGCCGGAATATGGGAAGACACCTGACGTCGATGTGAACATTATTTAAATTTGATGGGCATGTCGAGTTTTCTAAGAAGACGGATAGGAATCGAATGATTGTCATTACTACCGTTGATTAAATCTTTGACTCACAGCCTGATACTGTTCACTTGATGAGCCGTGACTGCGAAAGCATGTTCATGCAATTTGTTTCGCTTCCTCATTTGGAGACGAGTATGGAAATAACAACACAAGAGATTTGTGCGTGTAACTCGAATAGATGACGAAGATGATGGCTGGTTATATACCGCAAGATTTTTGACACGGTACTTGGAAAAGTTTGCGGCACTCATCAACTGTAAACAAAAAGAAGAAAAAGGTTGATGTGTTAGAGCATCGAGTAGCTTCGGATAAAGTTTGTATGGTAATTTTGAAATCGGCCTCCGTTCCCTGATGAGTTGTTAAAATAAGTTTTCAATAAGCCATACACTTGTTAGCGATACGGTTATGTTATGTTGAATAATTACCGATTGTCTGATGACAAGCTGCAGTAATTGACCGTTCAAGCAGCGGCGCTAGTTGAAGTTCGGTCATATCATTTTTTTTTGTGCCTCATCAAAGCGCGTCAAGGAGACAATGATCTTTACCGTGCCATCGTTCCTTCCGAAGTATCTCTTCCTAATAGCCAATTTATCGTCAATAACAATGATTTTCTCTTCTCTTCAGCGCCGATGATCAAAATTGCAATTCTAGGAACTCTGCAAAAATCCTGGAGAGTTTCCGAGAATGGCAAGAACTTTATGAAGACTCTGCAGGTTTGAACTTGAAGCTGCCGGGCTATCTTCGGCCTCGCCTTCATGCCATTAATCATAGGCCGATTGAAACTGTTGACGGTTTTTCGATGGCAAGATAGCACTCCCATTCGGATGGTTGGGTTTCTTATTCAAGCGCTTATGTTATCGAAGAGTCCATGTTGGCGATGGCGAGCTATAGATTTGCTCAAGCTGCGGGCGAGCTTTTTCCATAAGAGCTTACAAGCTCGGAAAGAATACGCAGATAATGAGGGGCCATTCGTCTTGGTTACTTCGGTGATAGATAGTTTGTAGAGATACTTTGCGTGGAGCCTGCAGAGTGCAGTGTTTTCTTCTTTCATCCGTTGCCAGGCATAACACTTGTTCTTAAGATAACTCTCAGTGTCGTCCAATGTTACAACCATTCAATTTTTGAAACACTTTGAGAAACATCACTTTAAAATTCGCAGAAAATAAATAATTTGATTTTAGCGGAGTCGTCGCGTAGCATTGTACAATGTTATAACGATGTATGCATAATGATGGATGCTCAATAGAAAGCTTTAAAAAAAAGGTAATTTGAATACTCACTATAGTTGTGTTCGAATTATTCCGATTGTAGAAAATTTTCTTGGTGAGGGATTAAATCATGAACCAAGCCTTTCCACAGTGTTTTTACGGTCGTGAAAACGTTAAACGGAAGCTTTCATCTTAATAAAAAATCTCGCAATAGAGGTATCAGAATATTCAAGCAAAACAATTAAACAAGTATACTCTAAACTTAGGTAACTGCCACCACAACTTGCATTTCAGGGCAAACCTTGACACTCATGCCGTCAGGAATGTGTGTGGTGCAGGTGCGACGAGTGTCATTGTTGGTGACAAAAGGAAGTTTATTTCTCATGAAGCTTTTGAGGAGCCCCGAGATAAGGCACAAGGACACCTCCGATGCACTCAAATGGACCAAACTTTTCTGTCAGCAAAACTAACTCAAAACGGGAGTCGCAAAACAAACTCTTTCAGTGGCTCCCCGAGGCTCCGAAACTTTCTATAACGAACAGCCTGGGAAAATATTTCTGAAACATAACAGTCGTGTTTCTTCCTCTCCGATTGGCGCTAGGCAACTTTGCTCGAAAATTTGCTGTAAAATGGAGAAACCAAAAACTTACTTACTCTATAGGCATCGGCAGCGCTACGCCTTGGTCTCCAGTGTTATTCCTACCTGGCTTAGATGCGAACTCAAGCTCAATTCCAGGGAACAAAAATCTTTTCAAGATTTTCGATTGACTCTCGTCGCTAAAACATTGGTGAACGGAAAACGTTGATTTTATTGGAAAGATTGTCACTGCCGCTCCGTGCCGACTAGAGGGCTGACTTTTGGTTTATGTGAAGTGAAACAGTTCCTCAGGCAATGGAATAAAGTCTTCCTACTCCGCACCGTTCATCTGAAAAGTCAATTTCATCTGGAGTTTCATCTCGATGAATATTATCGAATAGTTTCATGCATAAATATTCGTGTGGGCTGTTTCAGATTATACAAGGGGTGCATAATATGAAAATTGGTAATCTGAAGCGCAAAATTCCTAACATGAATTTATTCAATATCACTCTCAACTTGATCGAAAAGTATCAAATGTGATTTTTATGACCACCTTAGTTCATTTATTTTTGATGCATTCGTTTTGGATGATGTAAACATTAAAATGTATCTTAGCATTGAAATGAAAAGTATTGGAAATAAGAACGTTTTGTTGACTTACTTAGGCCGTCACGAGCGAGCAAAATGCAAATGAAAAATTAACCTCGCCAAGCGAATAATAATTGTAAATATTTTGAAAAATGAAGTTAGATGATAAATATTCATATGAAAATAAGGAATAACGTACATTGCCATAAATAATTTGTTGTTATAGAGCGGCTACTGCTTACATTATCACTATTGTGGATACTGACAGGTTAGCCCAGCGTTTCCTTCCAATTTGAGAATCCAGTAAATCCCAACCCAGACATTACGAATCCGGTCATCCCGAACACCATCACATCTCGTCCAGTTGATAATTTTCTAACTTAAGTTCCATAATAAAAGAGAGGCCCTGTTGTTCATACCCACTTTATAGAGCCCATTTTAATAATATGATGGAAAATTAAAGTTTTATTTTCTAAAAAATATTTGCTCTAACAACAATAAAAATCATGCTACAAATTGTCAATAAATTATTACAATGGGGCATCCCGACTTTTTTGTACCGTTAAACCAGGGTTCAGAAGAAGAAAAAAATTTCGGCAGATATACATACATAAGATCGAGCAATATCGTCTATACCTCAAACACCTCAAACAAGTATGCGTAAGATCGAGCAATAATGACTGTACGACTGTACTTCAAATAAATATACATAAGATCAAGTAATATTTTCTATACCTCAAACATATATACATACGATCGAGCTTTAACGTCTATACTTCAAAAAAGTATACATAAAATTGAGCAATTTCAGGTATAATTCAAACAAATATACATAAGATCGAGCAATAAATCATCTATACTCCTAACAAATATACATACGATTGAGCAATATCTTCTATACTCATAAAAAATATGCATACGATTGAGCAATATCGTCTATACTCCTAACAATATACATACGATTGAGCAATATCGTCTATACTCCTAACAATATACATACGATTGAGCAATATCGTCTATACTCCTTACAATATAAATACGACCGAGCAATATCGTCTATACTCCTAATAAATATACATACCATCGAACAATATCGTGTATTCTCCTACCAATGTACATACCATCGAGTAATATCGTCTATAGTATACATTGAAATAAATATAAATAAGATCGAGCAATATCGTCTATATATTCAAACAAATATCACATCAAGCGGTTTCAAATCTGGCGCTTTGAAGTCCACGAGGTTGGAATCTCTGTATGTTTTTAGAAGAAAACTTTGCCTTTATAATAACGTTTTCGGTTTTCATTCACTTGAATATCTCAACTGACGTGGTTTTTGCTCCTTCGTCCGTTTTTTCGGAACTTGCTTGGAATCTCTTTTGTGTCATAATGAATTTTCTTTCTTGATTGTAACTGTATTCTCTAGTTTTTTTACCTGATTATATGGATAGTTTACGGTAAGTCTTCATAAAAGTTAAGTCTTCATAGCAGATAAGTCTTAGAATTTCTTACTGAACTTGGGATTAGTGCACACTAATTTATAAGGATTTATCGATATAATTAACAATAGCTTAGCATCAAATAAATTTAGCTAAAATACTGAATCACACTCATTCTTGTATACAAAAACTCTTATAAATGATCTCGACTTACATTTGGGACTCAACGCAATTTCTTACATGATGCCATACATAATAGATTCAATAAATTTGATTTACATTTCTAAATTTTGAACTTATATGCATATGTGTTCATAGATTCAAACTTAGTCCCTGTATTTGTTCCTTAGAGTGAAAAAAAAGACTACATAAATAAACTGTTGCACTGGTAATCAATTTTAGAAAGCAGCTTTCAAGCGCAGACACGGAGTCGACGATATGTAGCGTGTAGCCTTGGAGTTGATGACGTGTAACGTATAGTCTCGAAGTTGGCGGCATGTAGCGTGTAGCATTGGAACCTACAACGTGTAGCGTATTGCCTCTAAGTGGTCGATGTGTAGCGTTGGCCACGGAGGCGACGAAGCGTCGCGTGTAGCCGGATAGGTGATGAAGAGTAGCGTGTAGCCTCAGATGTGATGACGTGTATAGCGAGCAACCTCGAAGTTGACGCATAGCCTATAGCCTTAGAGCTGACGACGTGCAGCGTGTAGCCTCGGAGTCAATAACGTGTAGCGTGTAGCTTTAAATTGGACGACGTTTAGCGTCCATATGCGTTTTATTTACTTGGCTTTGGTCGAGTGCTAGCGCCCTGCATTGTAGCGACTCCAGCGCTGCACTCACGCGCATGTTCGATTCATCTGTTAAGGTGCGCATGGGCGACCAAGCGTGGTTCCTTTGACGTTAGAACTTCGTATATTTGTGATGGAAATGACTTCCCAAGCGACTGAGCGTGCTTGCCTGCCCAGAGAAAGTTCCCATTTGATCGATATCAGAATGAAAGTTGGAATATTTTCAATGACTATTGAATAAAGCGAACAAGGGCGCTTGTTGCGTGGTCATGTCAAACATGGTTCGATGGACTCGCATATTTTGTGGCGCTCGCAAGCTTTAATGTTAGCAACTTTGTTTAGCCAGAACATGAACCAACTTTTACTTCAACAAGATTTCCTCGAGAGGAGAAAGTTGATAATTCATGCGGCAATCTGGTGATAACGCCACAGAAAACTTATATCTCCCTTCATAAAACAGAATCATCACCCTTCTCTTAGTCTAAACATCTCCCTCCTTACAACCAGAATTATTTCTTCTTTAAGACTAAAATATCTCTTTCTTTAATTGCAGCCGACATTTCTCCCCCGTACCAACCAAAAACTCTCCTGACACAAAACTGAAAAACCCCTGCTCTATAGCACACTCATTTAACTCCTTAAAAGCTGAACATTAATCAGAAACCTGTCCCTCCAAAAAATGATAATCTTCCTTCACGAAACGGAAAATCTCATTACATAACACTGAGACATCCCCCTCTGTTAAACAGGCAAATCTCTCTCCTTATAAATAAAACATCTAACAGCATAAACAGAAACATCTCCTTAATTCCGTGAAAATGAAACAGTTCATTCTAGAAAACAAAAATCTCATTTTTAAATTGAAGATAAGTGATGGGTCGAGAACAACAATTATTATAGTATTCTGAAAGTGGACTGGTACTTTCTATATGTCTGTGTACATACAACTTAGGTGGAACTTCGTCAAACATAATGAAGCCATTGGATAAAATATATGAATAAAACAATAACGCAAATGAAAAGCAGCAGCGGAACAAATAAAAGTTACCTCAGAGTTGAATTTTATGGAGCAATTCA
Source organism: Hyalella azteca (assembly GCF_000764305.2). NCBI lineage: Eukaryota > Metazoa > Arthropoda > Malacostraca > Amphipoda > Hyalellidae > Hyalella > Hyalella azteca. The sequence goes on along the minus strand of NW_025935906.1, from coordinate 96,589 downwards.
GATTTTCAGTCCATAAATAAAGCAATGGAGAGCTGGCAAAATCGAAACGAAGATTCAGAGCGTGGAGCAGGATTAGTGAGAAAGGCCCCATGCAATTTCTTCAGGACGAGCGCATTCCTGGTGGGGAGATGAGCTGCGATACGACACGTCGCAAGCGTGTTCACACCGCCATGTGGCAATGCTACATGATAACCTACGAACAAAAACACGCACGCCACACGTCCCAGCTGCAGCCCTCGACTATTGTGCATGCCGGGGCTCTTGGTCTTCACAGGACGCTGTGAATGTTCCTGTTATCTTTATGTGTATTGATCGGTCGTTGCTTTGAAATTTTGTGCGTTCGGCATTGGGAACGATTTGGCTTAGATGATGGCACCAGAAAGGTCCGCCAATTATATTTTGGTCCACAATTTGGTTTTTGATGTTTTTTTCTAATAGTGATAATGAATCACGCTTGAATCATGAAGTACATCGTAGGCTTTGTTCTTTAAAATAACAGAACATTTAGGTCAATGCTCCACTAAAATGAATAAAAAATCACGAACGGACAATTTCGTAAGATAATTTAACGAGCATCAATCCACGGAAGTTAAATAAACAATTTTCTAATGGCGCTAAAAAATAATAAAAACATTACAATTGCTCAAAAATGGAAGTGAAGAATAGCCACTAAATATTTTTCTTGAAATTCCTATCCAATCATGTGTTGTATTTTCTAGTTGAATGGTAACAACAGAAGATGGAAACGCATTACTCCTTGCAAGGCCATGCTTCATCTATCACGAAATTAGTGGGCACGATCTTCTTCTAATCTGATATGGCATGAATAAATAATGAACCTCGATCAAGGGAAATGAACAAGGTCTAATAAGTTAACAGAAATTCTGCATTACAAATTAAATGCAATCGATTCTCTGCGTAATTTGATACCCAGGAAATCTAAGCTAACCTTGACCAGCGAGCCCAAAAAAGAGGTGCTTTTATATAAAAAAATTATTTATTCCAAATCGCCTCAGAATATTTTGTAGTACATGACAGGTACACCGTCACGAGGTTTGACCACCGAAAATTCATATTGAATAACTGGCGGCCAATGGATGGGTTTAAAGTAAATGTGGAACATATATGAGCTGACTTATGATACGCCTGAATAATTTCCTCATAAATCTGGCCTATGCAAGCATCTGAATAATCGATCCATTTATAACGTTCAAGTCCCTAGTTTGTAGCAGCTCACCTATTTTATCGAGCATCATTCGTTATTTATGATTCGTACTTTGTGCATTGATTCGAACGCTTCAATGACCAGGCGTGGACTCCAAACAATGTACTACAAGGTTCAAATCAAGAATCACAATTAAGGCAACACGAAATATAAAAATCATTTATAAAATATGGTATTTTTACATGTTTGAGTTAGATTGTTTTATTTTCTATTATTATTAGTGATCTTATTCAATTGTATTTTGGTTCACTGCTTTAGAATACTGTAATTGCTGATCAATCGATGATGCCCCACAATGTATTCATTGTTTTTGTTGTGCATTATTATTACTTGCACGTATAAGGAATCTATATATAAAATTAGAAAGCCGTTTACATTATGCGAATAAAGAAAATTTCAACATTGGTACTTAAATCTAATGAGAACCTGATTTCATTAGAGTTTATATTTTTATGTCCATAGTTTAATAGCAACCCATGTACCTCGAGGTTCCTAGAAGTCCTAACAGCAAATTATTATGCCGCGCCTGCTCACGCTACAATAACCTTATAAGTCACACAAGATATATCCCACATAATGCAGCTTGTATGTAGATAATAAAATGTACTTGGACAAACATATACAGAAGGTGTGCAATTGTGCATGCATCGTTAAAAGCTAGCTGGTCGTTATAGACTTTCGTTCAGTGCCTCATTAAAATCGAACGACTGCGTTCACTGATTTCCATAATATTCATGTCGAGCATCCCACTCGATCTCAATAATATTCTTGCACAGCTAAAGTAAAAAATGCACGCAGTTTCAAACTAACAAAGCGTTTGTGTCTTCAGACGACTGTTTGGCGCTGCTTGTAAACTCTTGGGTAATCAAGTAGAGCAATTGTGTATATTATTTGATACGTGTTTAGCATGCCTTGAACTCTGAACCCGGGCTAGGGTAAGCTACAACTTCTCTCAGCACTTGTACAGTCTCACCTCTCGCCGTAAGGTGTCACCGTAATGTAGCTCGTCGTAATGTGTCACCATAATTTCACTTGCCGTAATGTGTCACCGTAATGTCACTTGCCGTAATGTGTCACCGTAATGTCACTTGCAGTAATGTGTCACCGTAATGTCACTTACCGTAATGTATCACCGTAATTTCACTTGCCGTAATGTGTCACCGTAATAATGTCGCTCGCCGGAATGTGTCACCGTAATGTCGCTCGCCGGAATGTGTCACCGTAATGTCGCTCGCCGTAATGTGTCACCGTAATGTCACTCGCCGTAATGTGTCACGGTAATTATTGTCACTCACCGTAATTATTGTTACTCGCCGTAATGTCACACGCCGTAATGTCATTTGCCGTAATGTAACTCGCCGTAATGTCACTCACCGTAATATAACACGCCATAATGTCACTCGCCGTAATGTCACTCATCATAATTAATGTTACACACTGTAATGTCACACGCCGTAATGTCACTCGCCGTAATGTTAACATGATTCACATCTTCAACGGCTAAAAAAAACTTGCGCCTATACTAGGCGTCCGATAAACGGCGACCGGCCAGCCATTTACATCTACCCTGATATATCGATGAACAATTTTCATTTTCATGTATTTTCATGTACCTGAAAATGAAGACTACCGTCACACTGCAACAAATATAGATGAAAAATTTTTAATGAAAATTAATTTTTCAACAAAGCATCACTTGCAACATTGATGAGAATCAAACCGCCACAATAAATTCCGTCCAAGACAACTCACTTCAAAAAGTCCTATAAGCGTGAGGAGATGCAAGAGTGTGAGCGTAGGAGGCTCAGAATTTCCTTCACAAGCCGGGCCAGAGAAGGCCGCCCATCCATCAAAATCAACGAAGATTACTTCAGTAACTGCACAGCGTATTTACTCCTTTCGTTCTACGGCTCAAGAATGATTCACGGCGTCATAAGTCCCGTAGACTTCGTCTCGACTGCAACGCTCAAGCTTTCTTCTTCTGAACGATGGATGATCTAAGATTTTGCCCACTTGATAAATGTGGCCTTTTTCCAGAGGTTTACTTAATATTGAAACAAATATTATGAAGAGAATGGATGACAACGTTCTTGCATTAATTGAATAAATGAAATTAAATGCAATAACTTAATCGTTTTAATCGATTATAAAATGTGGAAGCTATGCTAATGTTCAGCAAGCGAATAAATGTTAAAGGAGAACAAGTGAAATTATTTACTCATAATGATTACTCGGATAAGAATCCTACGGGCATTCGCGATTCGAAATTGATTATGGCATTAATGAATGGAATAACGCGACGTGTTGCGATGTTCATTGCATTAAAGAGGCTTACGGGCTCCGTAAATAAATCCAAGGCAAGTTGAGTGCCATAAATCGAGGGCAAGTAACAGCTTAATTAGAGAGGCGAAGATGGCGGTGGTTGCTTATGGATGGTTTGTGTAGGTCCGGAGTCGATATTTGCTCTACTTAATTAAACAGGCAGATGCTTCACTCCGGACACTGGCGCTGAGCACCTCACGCCTACATTTCTCATGCGCTCTTTTCTGCGATAAATTCGCTGCTCACATAAATTTTGACCTGAAGTCTGATAAGCTTGCAACCTCTTGGTTTCTTGCTTGGTTTCTTTCTTTGATAAAAAATTAACTGCCACAAAGAATTAAAGAATATCTAGCTACATTATAGCTTTGAAGACATTTGGAAATTTGCTTGGTTTCTTTCTTTGATAAAAAATTAACTGCCACAAAGAATTAAAGAATATCTAGCTACATTATAGCTTTGAAGACATTTGGAAATTTCTCGATTAAACTACACGGTTAATCAGTCATTGATAAAAAAGAATTATGATTTTGCAAGAACAAATAAACACATTCAAGCTACTAATATCTTAAATTAGATCACCTAAGCGAGTCAAACTCCAGTCTAGACCATACATAAGTTGGAACTATTAAATTCGACATTAAAAGTCGATTTCCAGAAGCAAGAGGCTTTTTGTTTGGTTCGAGTATAAAATCTTTGCGTCGCTAAACTATACAACAAAACGGAGATAATATTTTGCCGCCAAGAGACTCGAAGCTGATTGAGGTTGGCTGCAACTGATCAAAGTATCACACTTCACAGAGATTAATAAGAACACACGAAACTAACAAAATAATAAGCCATTGTATATTCTATAACTCATAGAATCCACTGTGGCCATACTTTCAAAACTCGCTAAGTGAACGTAACTACTTACGCTCTATTTTCTTGTCTGTGATTGGTGGATTTTGCTTGAACGGCGGTCAATGATTGGCTGGTGAACTTACGATCTCTTAACTTTTTTTGAAAGTATGGCCCCTGCAGTGCAATTCATGATCGAGGTAACGGCAGCCGATTTGCCGCTATAAGTAGGGGCCGTCAATTAATCTCCCGAGATTTCAATACGGAGGCGTGGAGGGTCGTGGGGCTCATTAGAGCTTCAGCGAAGGCATTTCAATTAGGGAAATGCCCCTCCTCTCAGCCGCAACTTAATAGTTTACAGAGCTAGCAAGTTCACTTGTCCTCATTTTGATAATGCTATTCGTATCTGAATTGTAAATAAGGGTAGAGTTGTAAAGCGTTACCAGCACATACCTAAATTCTGCTTCAATAGGAGTTCTCCAGTTGGTGCTGCATCGCTAAGCTTATGGGTCCAGCAACCAGCCTCGCACTCTCTCCGATTCCATTACCGATAACTACGCCGTAATGTTAACAACTCGATACGCCCGCGCACCTAACAGATGCTCAAGCTGCTTTGGGCCTCACACGCCGTGCTGAGACTCGCTACTCTGATGCATGCAGTACAGGTTCTCGTTACACGGATACATGCAGTACAGGTTCCCGTTACACAGATACATGCAGTGCTGATACTTACCGTATAGGTAAAATAATAATAATAATAATGCAGTGCTTATATCCACTGCATCGAAACGTGCAATGTAGATAATTATAATCGCTTCATCGATACATGCAGTGCTGAAACTCGCTGCACCGATGCATGTAGTGCTGATAAAGCATTGATATGTACAGTGCTGGATTGGCAAACTATGCGCCGGTACTTGCTGCATGTGCAGTGTTGATACTCGCTGCATGTGCAGTGTTGATACTCGCTGCATGTGCAGTGTTGATACTCGCTGCATGTGAAGTGCTGATACTCGCTGCATGTGAAGTGTTGATACTGGCTGCGTTGATACGCGCTTATTTGGTGCATATATCACCCCAGATGCGCTGATGCACGTAGATACTCGCCTTCCTGAAAAAAACTCTTATGTTGGTTGGGCGATGTCGAACCCGGTATGCTGCTGGGTTCGCATGCATACTCTGGCATTAATATGTTCTAACGATGCTTAGAGTATAATTTACTAGAGATACGACTAATTGTCCGTCTGTAAATATAGATAGCAATGTGAATTCGCCCATTATCAGAGACTAAATCTTTGTCTTGCCACACAATTCGTTTGTTTTCGTTAGTGTTTGGTTGTTGAATCAACGTCACCAGTACTCCTGAGGTACGCGTTAGTTCACCCGGCCAATGGAGTGGCTGTTAAGCTTGCGTCGCGTTAATTAAATACGACAGCGAAGTTACCTGTGTGAGCGATTACTGGCACACTAAGGAAGTATTCATAATATTATTACTGCAGATTAATCCGACTAGTACAATTAAAACAGGAGTGACGGCCGACCATATAATAATTCACAGATACATGCAGTGCTGATACTTACCGTATAGGTAAAATAATAATAATAATAATGCAGTGCTTATATCCACTGCATCGAAACGTGCAATGTACAGAATTATGATCGCTTCATCGATTCATGCAGTGCTTAAACTCGCTGCATCGATGCATGTAGTGCTGATACAGCATTGAAACGCACAGTGCTGCCTTGGCACACTTTGCTGATACTCGCTGCATGTGCAGTGTTGATACTTGCTACATTGATACACGCTTATTTGGTAAATATCACTCCAAATGCGCAGATACAGGCGGATGCTCGTCTTTCTGAAAAGGAACTCTTATGTTCATTGGACGGATGTCGAACCCAGCATGCTGATGGGTACGCTGGCATACTCTGGCATAAATCTGTTCCAACGGTGCTTAGAGTATAATTTACTAGATAAACGAGTAATTGTCCGTCTGTAAATAGATAGCAATGTGAATTCACCCATTACCAGAGACTAAATCTTTGTTCGGCCACACAATTCGTTCGTGTTCGTTAGTGTGTGGTTGTTGAATCCACGTCACCATTACTCCTGTGGTAGGCGCTAGTTCACCGGGCCAATGGAGTCTCTATTAAGTTTGCATTCCGGTAAAAGGCGACAGCGAAGTTACCTGTGCGAGTAAATACTGGCACACGAAGGAAGTATTCCCAATATTATTACTACAGATTAATCCGACTAGTACAATTAAAACAAGAGTGACGGCTGACACAGTAATGAAAATAAAAGTAAATAAATGAAGGTTGAGCTTCATTTTTGCAATAGATGTAAATTTTTATGTCCTTACGTCAATTGTAGGACATCCTCGTTCTTGGATACGTTAATGCACCGCACCAAAGCTGGCAGCAGTACTTTAGAATCGGAGCACGATGGTTCTGAAGAGTGTTATCTTTTAAACCGCTTCTTCAGTTCGAAATGTCCATCAGATTCACCCCCACCTGTTGTTTGCCTTTCGCAGCCATTATCAAAATGTGGTGACCGAACGAAGCTTTGGCACCTTTATTTAATTTTAAGCATTAGCTCATTTGAAGATCGAACTACTTGGGGTTCTTTTTGATGTCTCCAATTGTTACTTCTCGTTCCTCGACAGCTAGTTCGTCTGCTGTGTGTGAGTCAAGCAACATGCGTTCGGTTGCTTCGTGGACCTCTATACCAGTCTCTGTTGCCTCAAATCACATGAGTATTACACTATTTATTTATTAACTCTCGTGCGTTTTCTCAAGAGAATTTGTCGGTTTCTCGGAATACTGTGAACTTCGGGCCCGTTTTATTCGGGATATGAGGTGCTCGCACATGCATTTATTTCTCAAATAGTTTTGCGTAAATTTCACCAGTATTCTTCTCATGAAACGCTGACCTCAAATAAGTTTCGGCGAGTTAATTTCAAATTGATACTTTTTGAAGCAATATGGAAAACGTTTGATATTGGCAACACTGAAACAACAAGTCATGAAAATCTTATTGAGGTGTTCTGAAGTCAAATTTAAGCAACGATCATACCAGCTGATTACATTTCAGCGTAATCCCCTATCGGATGCCCTAGGGCCTAGGCATTGTGTGCGACACCTCATACTGAGATACAATTAATTAATCAGCGCTTGTAATAGTGATTATTGAAAAAGAATTACTTAAAACCGGGAATTATCATTGTAAATTCTGTTTCCTGTCAAGGCAATGTGCTATACGCTGCTCTGTGCAATAATTATGGGAACGTTGTGAGCGCGCACTTATGTATTGTCAACGCAGTCCATATATCGGTAATTAAAAATCTTGATGCAGAGTGAGTTTTCTAACCGTCAGTATACAGTGCACGACATGGTTGCTTGACAGTGTCAAATGCACGTACAGTCGTGACAAAATCATTCCAAGTATGATTTTATTGAAGAAAACGATACCTTGAAGTTTCGATGCAGAGTCCCAGGAATTGGGACGTTTATAAATCTTGAATTGATTTGAGCGCCTGTAACTGCTCGATAAATCGGGTTATCAAAAAGGCTTCAATGGAAAGTGGCGGGCGAGACAGGCCGATTTTCCTGAAGAACTTCGAGGCGCTTGACGGGCGACTTTATTTGACAGCAGATTTATAGAGGCCAGCCTACCGTGCCATTAGGAGGCCATCCTCCCCCTTCATGGCCTCCCCCTCAGTCCTTTCTCATTCTGTACATCTTCAAATTGTTCATAGTTATTTATAATAAATTATAAAGTTCATATTCAAAGCTCATTTCCTTATCTCCATCCAGGCCCAGTCCTAAACTTTCTAATTAAGGCCTCCTTCTTCAGGTTACAGTGTTTAAAAATTGTGCACGCACCATTAAAAGGTATCCGCTTGCAGTATTATTTTCGTGGCGCGTATTTTTGCTCAGGAATCTTTCTTTGCGCCATTTTTCCTACGTGCTACCTGATTACTTTGGCTGCATTGGTCAGGAATTAGACCGTCTTAATTTTTCACTCTGTACTATTTCCTAACTCCATCCCATATATCGTTCGTTACTTTCTTACTTGGTCATCTTGAGGTTCCCCTCTCATTCTAATACTTAATTTTTGAGATTATTTTTCCTTCGTCAAGGGATTCCATAATCGTTTTTTCGGAATCGATCGGTGGGGCGCTCTCGTTCCCCGCCTACTCGCCTCATTAAAGTCTCCTTAGTGAAGTTTTTGCTCCTTCCGCAAGGTGAATACGCAAAATTCTCGCTGGTTTTCCACTTTGAAGCTAAAGGTATTTTTTCCTTACTCATCTCGCTACCGATGTAATTTAAATTGGAGCAATTTAAAGACTTTCATCATTGTTGAATCCTATTGAAGGCCAGCATGAGGCTAGCATAATACAAAAAGTGGTATTTATATTTAGCAATAAATTTAAAATAATATGATAAGTTTACAGTTAAAATCTGCATTAACAAATCAATTTGGAAAAAACTGAGTTTGCTTACGCTTGCACTGGAGGTTTCAGTGATCGCCAAGGAGTCTCGTTAGCCAGGCATGTGCCTCAAGTTCCAAGCATTGTAAATGAAACCTGAGGCAATGACACTCAAATTGATTACATGTTCAAAATTAACAATTTCTTTCGTAACGCGATGTTTCTTACCGTCCACTAAATAATCCCTTTCAGCATTCACCAACCATTGTTTTTACCAGTGGGATTCGAAACTTCAAATTAAAATCCGAAACTAATTTCTATTTAATTAACTTACGTAAGTTTTCATACAACTGTCTAGTGGTTTATCTATTATTTCAAATTTTATTACTAATTAGTTACTAATTATTAATTATTACCTAATTACTTATTAACTCCGAAACTAGTAATTGTAGGAATAAAGACGATACCAGAATTTAATCTACAAGTATTGACTACGAAATGCTAATGAAAAAATTATCGTAATATATGCCAGATCAAATCAAAGGCTCGGAGGAAAAATTTGTATTGCAAATCGCAGAATAGAAGGGAGCATATTAATTAGAGGAATGTTATGGACCTGGCATTAGGGAATTATCACTCATGCGCTAGCTTATTTCAGCAGCTTCGCAGCGACATTTTAAAGTATTTCCTTTAATTACGAAGGATTCGCGAGAATGCAATTGTCTGTAAGCGATGTCAACAGCGCCAGTCGAGAGCTGCAATATTAAAGTGCGGCGTTAATAACCTCGCAACGTGTGCCATCAAAGAGATCACACATATAGAGCTTCGTGCCTTGTGCTCAGAACCTTAGTGTTCACCCGGGCAAAAACAACGTATTTTCCTCCTTTATCAGTTGAGAACCGTTTGCATTCGATGAGTGCAGGCTTGTGTAAAGTTGAAATAAAACTCACACCTTTCTCTAATTATTGTAAAAATTACAGTTAAAAAATTACATGTAAGCATAATACGTATTCAAAAACGAGAACCTCGATATGATGGAAAGTCTTCCTGTAAATGCCTTGGCACTTATATGGACCAAATATGGCTTCGGACAAGATGTGAAAAAAGCGTAAGTCTTTACCTTTAAGCGAGGTAAGATTAGGTGATGTTAGATTAGGAAATAAATGGAGTGAATCAAACAAATTTTTTGTAGAGAGGACTTGAAAAGGAAGAACACAAATTGGGCTTTTAAATTCGAATAAGTAATGAAAGTCATGGGAACTTAGAGGACTTTTTGAGGTAAATCTTGTCCTAATTTGTTTTAGGAATAAAGAATATAATATGCCAGTTCTCTAGAAAATAACAAATAATCCTATTTCAATGACACATTGCCTAACTATAACCTGCATGCTGTGAGAATCGGCCTAAAGGTAATGATTGAGAACTTATTGTGAATGCGACGTTAAAGCCCTACGCGATGTGGCCCAGCTCGTGAATACCGTAAGATTTATTTAAAGTACTGCATGGGTCGCCTGCCGAAGACCACCACTGCCCTGGATGTAATGGACCATCATGATTCCTGCCTTCCGGAACGTAGCCTTCAACACTTCAAGCCGTCCGTATCTAGGCCGTGGGTCGAACCAGCCCTCGGTCGAACGGCCACTTGTCGAAGGACGATAAATTTTGGAACAGACTATGCTATCTGAAACCTAACCTCAGATGCGGTGAACGTAAAATTACGTATTTTAACGATACCCGGAAGTCATATTTGATCCGCGGCCTGGTGGTGCACGGCAGGTGGTGGTCAAGGCCGGAAGAGGACAAAGCCGAGTGGTGCACGGCTGATTGGTGTAGGTCCGGAGAGATCCAAGGCGTTCGATTCAGGGCTTATTGGTGCACAAAATTGGTGGTGCACGGCTGCGCTCCCGTACTTGCATCACGTAAGTTCGTACACTAAATGGACAAGCAAGGCTGGCTCCCAAAGAACGGTATTCGGCAACGGAATATCCAGGAACATAACAATGAGTTAGAATTAGAGAGATTTTCCTCTAATTATCTCTTGTTATATATTCAATTATTCCTAAGTTTTAATGATAGTATAATAATTACTTGCAGGTAATTCAGGAAGATATAGGCTACACGAATTCTGTTTGGAAACACTAAAAAATATGTCTGTGATCTTTTAAAATCAATTCCACTAAATCTAATCAATTCGCTAAAAATTTTCCACAAAAATTCTCTATATCATTGAGATTTTGATTAAGTATTCTATAATATAGATTTAAATTCCCAAAAATTGGCGCTCGACTTCATGAGTGATCTAGCGAAATCTTGCTCCGATATCAAACAAGTTCTAATTTAAATTACTCTCGACTTCATTATTTCGTGCGGACTCCGCATGCACGATAGATCGCGACGACGAGGTCTTTCCTATTCACTCAAATTTTTCGGTTAGTTCCATCTCGAAGCTTTTTAACAGAACGCTCAAATTCGTTCAAGCCGAGACATTGCGCTTGCGTCAAACGCGTCCTCAGTTCTCTACATACGAGTAATTCCGAAATCAGCGTCAGAAAATTAAACTTTGGAGCGCAATATTGCGTTGCATTCCTCAACCTCGTTGAGTCCTGTGAAACTTTTCTTTGTACAATCTATATAAATGAAAAGTGATCTTTTTAAAACAACTGTGTGATGCAAAATTTTCCTCACGAATTTTCACATTCTGGCTTATGCGTAAATGTCGTTACCTGTTTCCGGGGGCAAAATTGGATGGAAAACGAAATTGCAGCAGAACCTTGTTAGAAATAATCGGCGCATGGCCGGCGGTTGATAGTCTGCCATATATTGTTAGCACTCAACTTCGCAGCAGGATATTACGTTATTTTTCCAGAGCACCGCGAAGAGTTTTCCTCATTCGGATATCGGGCGTAGACTTGAAGCGAAGTTGAGGGTGCAATATTATGGCAGAAGCGATCCAATAAGGAGGCGAGAGCAGCCCAAGCACAGGTGTGATGTAACCATGACGACCGAACCGTCTACACAACAACACGACGCCCGTATCGCTTCGTCCGGTCGCCCTGCCTGCACCGTATTTTGTGCCGCTGCCAGCCTGCCTCTGTCGCAGGACGGAGCCACATTTTTAAATATCAATCCTTAATGAAGCTTAAATTTAATACCAGTTACTTAAGAGGTGCGTACCGGCAGGGCACATCATATTTTTCTTAATGTGATAGGATGTGTTATTTTCCGGATTTAATTTAAAATTCAAATCACATATAACGTGGATTTTGAAAATCATCCATCTTCACTGAACCGAAGGTCAATAATGATGAGGTAAGTTGGTATAGCGCTCGAATCGAAGGTTAAATATTTTACTTGCAATTTAGATGAGCGGTTATTGGGTTTCGATTATTATGACTTCATTTTGAAATTTTAAGTGGGTATTTTCATAACAGACAAAAGGCCTTTGGTAGGACAGCTGAAGCCTGAATATATTCGAACTTTTAAAAATCCACCTCGAGGAAATTATAGTTTTATTCACTATGGTCCTAATTGATTATTCTTGTCCTTCAACGCGCCAGCCAAGCTCAAGTGAGAACAAATACTTTAACTAAGCTTTGTCGATGATAAGCAAAGGTATCATGCAACTGAGCTCTACTGAAGGCAGGAGCTCGTCCATCCCTCTGAATTATTGCACAGTCGAGGGATACAAGGCAGAGCTTCCCTCACGGAGTTGTAGTGAGGGAATAAATTATGTTGTTTTGGTTACCCTAGGGAATGTTTCAAATTCTAGTAATCCTTCGGGGACCTTGTATAAACCATAATAATGCCTGCTGCGTCACAAAATTACGTCGATGAACTCTACTAATTAATTGATAATTGCAAAGTTAGCCGCTTCACATTATTGACTAATTGAGTAATATTTTGAATGATTTTCAATCTAGAAATATTAATTGTCAGAACCTGTCTAGTGGTGTGAAAAATTTACGTCGATCTTGGATGCAAAAATCTCATAAAGGTACGAAAAATGGTTTCAAGTTGCAGGCAAATTCATGCTAGGAATAATATGTACCATAAAAACGGTTGTGATGTGTTCACCTTTTACGAAAACCTTTAATATTTTTTCTAATGCTTTTTCGTTAATACTTTTCTGTCGTCGTAGAAAATTTTTGACGTAGAAGAAATTTCATTCTCCACTCAACAATCGGCAGCTTGTACAACATTACTGCTTGTACATGTACTTGATATGCTCATACAGATCATCATTTGATGCTCGTACATCATCACTTGATGCTCGTACAGATATCATTTGATGCTCGTACAGATCATCACTTGATGCTCGTACAGATCATCATTTGATGCTCGTACAGATCATCACTTGATGCTCGTACAGATCATCATTTGATGCCCGTTTTATCACGTAGCCAACTGCCGTGTTACAGACACGCCCCTGTCACGGTCTCATCAAGCGTTGATGGACGCGTTAAGGTCGTCATGTCCTGTGCCTATACTTTCAAAAAAAGTTAAGAGATCGTAATTTCGTCAGCTAATCATTGACGGCATTTCAAGCAAAATCCACCAATCATAGACAAGAAAATAGAGCGTAAGTACTTACGTTCACTTAGCGAGTTTTGAAAGTATGGCCCCTGNCTGCCAACAGGAATTAAAGAATATTTAGCTACATTATAGCTTTGAAAAGCTTTGGAAATTTCTTTATTAAACTACACGGTTAATCAGTCATTGATAAAAAAGAATTATGATTTTGCAAGAACAAATAAACACATTCAAGCTACTAATATCTTAAATTAGATCACCTAAGCGAGTCAAACTCCAGTCTAGACCATACATAAGTTGGAACTATTAAATTCGACATTAAAAGTCGATTTCCAGAAGCAAGAGGCTTTTTGTTTGGTTCGAGTATAAAATCTTTGCGTCGCTAAACTATACAACAAAACGGAGATAATCTTTTGCCGCCAAGAGACTCGAAGCTGATTGAGGTTGGCTGCAACTGATCAAAGTATCATACTTCACAGAGATTAACAAGAACACACGAAACTAACAAAATAATAAGCCATTGTATATTCTATATCTCATAGAATCCTGTGCCCTGTGGCCATACTTTAAAACTCGCTAAGTGAACGTAAGTACTTACGCTCTATTTTCTTGTCTATGATTGGTGGATTTTGCTTGAACGGCGGTCAATGATTGGCTGATGAACTTACGATCTCTTAGCTATTTATGAAAGTATGGGCCCTGCAGTGCAATTCATGATCGAGGTAACGGCAGCCGATCTACCGCTAAGTGGGGGCCGTCCATTAATCTCCCGGGATTTCAATACGGAGGCGCGGAGGTTCGTGGGGCTCATTAGAGCTTCAGCGAAGGCATTTCAATTAGGGAAATGCCCCTCCTCTCAGCCGCAACTTAATAGTTTACAGAGCTAGCAAGTTCACTTGTCCTCATTTTGATAATGCTATTCGTATCTGAATTGTAAATAAGGGTAGAGTTGTAAAGCGTTACTAGCACATACCTAAATTCTGCTTCAATAGGAGTTCTCCAGTTGGTGCTGCATCGCTAAGCTTATGGGTCCAGCAACCAGCCTCGCACTCTCTCCGATTCCATTACCGATAACTACGCCGTAATGTTAACAACTCGATACGCCCGCGCACCTAACAGATACTCTAGCTTATGCTTTGGGCCTCACACGCCGTGTGGAGACTCGCTACTCTGATGCATGCAGAAAAGGTTCCCGTTACACGGATACATGCAGTGCTGATACTAGCCATTCTGATACATGCAGTATACAGGTTCTCGTTACACGGATACATGCAGTACAGGTTCCCATTACACGGGTACATGCAGTGCTGATACTAGCCATTCTGATACATGCTGTACAGGTTCCCGTTACACGGATACATGCAGTACAGGTTCCCGTTACACGGATACATGCAGTGCTGATGAATTATTGCACAGTCGAGGGATACAAGGCAGAGCTTCCCTCACGGAGTTGTAGTGAGGGAATAAATTATGTTGTTTTGGTTACCCTAGGGAATGCAGGGTAGTTCTCTAGCAGAGGCGAAACTGCGAAACTATCTACGTTCAAGGCTATAATAACATAACATAGTGATATCGGCGCTGAAGTATAGGCCTGATGTGGCCTCTCGCCCATTCTTTTCCTTTTCGTGCCTTGTTCACAGAAGATCTAAAATCGTGTCATTTGACCGGATATTTTCATGACTGACGATAGTTTGAAATAGCTACTAGACTTCCACCGNATCTATGGCCTCCAGCAACGCCGGCCATACTGAAGACACTTACTCGTAAAGGGTCGATGTGTTCGCGGTTCAGTCAAAATGACGACTTAATTGAGAGATGGTAAATTTCAGTGAAAAATTTACATCTCATAACTGGCTGCTTGTGAATGTTAAATCGTCGACGCTACATTATCCGCCTCTATACAGTAACAATTTTTGACACGTCTGCTGTGCCGAATTCCCCAGAATGATTTTTCGTCTCAGTAACCTCGCGTGCAATTTTCATCCGGCAAGTGTACGGTTGTGGGCGTGTAAAACATGAACTTGCGTAAGTTTTCGCACAATCTGCACTAATTTCAACGCCGCATGCGTCATATGCATGACAACTCACGAGCGGGTACATTCAGGTTGAATTTTATTAAAAAATTTGCATGGAATTTGTAATATTTCATTGGTACATGATATTATCAAATGCATCGCGCTTAGTTCAAGCTTCCGTTAATCATATTCAATTTATGTTTGCATCTGCGACCTGCATAGCAACGAAGACGCGAGTCTAGGGCACGAGTATTGTACTCTACAACGAGCGGCAACCCAACAATGATTGATCAAAGGGGGAAGCCCCTTATTAGCTACGAAGCATTTAATGGTTTCCTCGAGGTTGTGTTATGCCAATGTCTATGCTGGAGGTTATGCAATCTAATTACCTCATTAGTAGAAGGTTATTGAATTTCAAGAATTCGCTTTAATGAGATGCGATAATTCATGCCTATATATTTTGAATGAAATTGAATTAACAAATAGGTAGCTTATTTAATTGACTCGAAATTTAAAAACCCACAATTAAAGGTCAACCCGAGACGGNATGGCGAGCACAATAGTGCATTTTTCCATAAATGAGAAAATGGTTTCGGCAAAGTTACCAATAAAAAGACTTGCCTACTGCCAGCTCATGAAACGGTATCTCCGTATAGCGCTGGTTTGGAGGCTTCATCGCTGTGATTGAATTGCTCGCTGCTTATGGTGGCGAGTCAATGAAAATTAATGACATGGCCATTCCCACCCAGGCACGCACCTCTAAAATTTTCCGCCTCAAGCCAGAACAAACGTTATGGCTTTGATAAATGAACCGGTTCATTGGGCAGGAGAGAGTGAAGCATTGCCATGAGCAAAAGTTAAACCTCTTGCACGTATCATTTCAAAAACGACATTCAGAAATACTCCAACAAAATACACTAATTTCATTTTTGTAATCATACTTTCCTAAATTAAACTTCTATGAGTACTCCATGTGGTTCCTAACCGAACAAAAAAATATAAATTATTTTAGCCGCGAGTTACGAAGTTCGCCTATCTTGTCCAGCGGCCATCCAGCGCTCCGGTGCTTGTCTTCAATGAAATACATATTAAATGCGATCCCCGATCTGCATGGGGTAATCGTTCATCGATCAAAGCATCCATGATCGATACGATTTAGAACATGGATCTCAAAGAACATGCCCAAAGGGCGTAGGTAAAACAAAGCGATTGCGCCGGCTATCTGAAAACATCTCGTGCCGGTCATCTATCACGCATGATTTCTCGGGAAGGCAGGAAAATACAACTTAGAGAAATAAGGGCATAAGAAGCACACGCCATCAATGAAAGCCAAATGAAGGCAAAAACGGCCATCATGAGAAGCGCACTTGCTTCTTTTTCTTCTCGTTAGCGCTTCAGTCTTGGCCTTCTAATTTCCACGCAGCAAAAAAACTTGACCGTTCAGGGAAAATTATAAATTTTGATTCGGCCGGTCATCGAAATGCGTTTTTATAGGATGTTATTTGTATACACAGTTGGTAAATTTGGGAATCGTTGCCAACTATCAATCACATGAGGAAATTCGTATTTTGGGCGTAGCTGCGTTTGCTACACGCACACGCTTGTTAATTGAAATGGATCATCAGCGCTATTGTTAGAAACAGAGCGCGTTAAATGAAAACTGATATCCTGAACAGAACGCTCATCATGAGTTTCATCGCACTCAAAACCACGCACGAGCAATTCACGATATGATCAACGTATTTTTAGTGCATTTTCTCATTTATGGAAAAAATGCACTATATTGTGCTCGCCAAGTCCGTCTGTCTGTCCGTCCGTCCGTCCGTCTGTCCGTCTGTCCGTGACCTCAAGTTTTCGTTGACGAGAAAATGCGCTCTCTGTCACTCACTGCAGTGAGTACTGAGTTATATTGTTGAGCATTACTCCGACAATTAAAAAACTGAAGACTGAATTACAGTCCCAAAAATAGATTTACAGTCCCGTGGCTGAATAGACCATGAATAAATTATTTTTTTGACAGTATAAAACTCAATACTTGAAGTTTATTGCTCTTTAAACAGTTCTATGACATTACTTAAAAAGCGAATTCAAAAAATAAGATTGAAATGCCTTCCTCATTGAGGAAATGTTGAGTATAATTGCATTAAAATGATTCAAAATGAATAAAATCGTAATAAATTTTGCTCCATGCGACATGAATTATTTGCAACAAATTTTTGAGCTCTTATTTAAAAATCAATCACATTCTGAAGTTAAGATTCAGGAAATAATTGAATTAAAAAATTTTAGTTTGCGAATGCGAGTATTTTCATTTTTTCTCGTGTAGCCCGCAGGACTTCTGGTATCCCTGTGACATCCTCAACAGTACAGCAGCCTTGCAACAAACGAAGATAATATCAACGCTTCTCGAAGTTTAAACCCCAAAAATAACAATGTTTGAATTTTCCAATAAATCAAGTTATGAGTCTTAGCGCCTAGCAAAATTGGTCCAAGCAAAATTAAATTAAAAGCTCATCTTTGAAAACGACATTGTGTAAATAATCACTCATACTTTTTAGTTTGAGTGTGAAAAATTGTAAGTTCTTTAAGAGCAGGTCTCATAACATCGACTGTACCAGCGTGCTTGGAAGGTACCAAAATCGTCCTCCAATTACAGCAAGAAGATCTCATTTCACTCATGTCGGGCCTCGGAAGTGACAAAGAAGGACCTAACTCACGCAAGTGACGTCGGAGGTGAGAGGTCGTAAATTCTAGGCCTCCCAACACGAAGAACAAATCAAACTATTTAATGGAGTGTTCACTTTAGACCAATTAGAGGCGTGGACAATGGACGAGACACTGCTTGGCTCGGACCAACTTCACGGTGCGAGTTACCTTCCAAACATCGGACGCCAAGCACGAATTATTCCGTCACAGTTTAGGCTCGCTGGCAGATTTAGCGGCTGTGGCGCTGGGCGATTTGCGACAGCGGGGAACCTGAGTCAGGCGCTGATATGCGACCCTGATGAAAATAAAACATGACTTCGAGAGCCAACTTTGCAGTAAGCTTGACTATTGTTAAGAATGCAAGGCGAAACCTGCAGTAAGCTTGACTATTGTTAAGAATGCAAGGCGAAGCCTGCAGTAAGCTTGACTATTGTTATGAGTTCAAAGCGGACGAGGCACAGACGTCAATTTGCCTGATGCAGGAAGAGTAGAGGAGGCACAGGCGGCAGTTTGCCTGATGTAGGAGTAGTGGAAAAAGCACAGGCGGCAGTTTAACTGATGTAGGAGTAGTGAAGGAGGCACAGGCAGCAGTTCGCCTGATGTAGGAGCCTAGGAGGCGTGGAGGAGGCACCTGCAGGCGGCAGGTTGCCTGATTTAGGAACAGTGGAGGCGGCACAGGCGGCAGGTTGCCTGATGTAGGAGGACTGGAGGAGGCACAGGCGGCAGGTTGCCTGATGTAGGAGGACTGGAAGAGGCACAGGCGGCAGGTTGCCTGATGTAGGAGGAGTGGATGAAATGATATGGCGTCTTGAGCTTTAAGAAGTGGCACATATATTTTGAGCAATGATGACGTATAAGAGATGCAATTATCAGTCTGCAGGCTGGAGCTTGTGACAGTAACAGAATGTTGTACAAACCTACTGAGACAACAATATGACCTGATATCGTGAACGGATGGGTCGAAAGGTGGTGTTTTTAAAGTTTGATGATAATTAATAGTATCGCTAAAAAATAACTCCACGAGAAAAATTTTAGTTAAATTCACATCAGTTCGAATTGATTGCGTATAAAAAATAGTATCATTGGTGAGACAAATATTCTTCTGATGGCAATAATGGATCAACAGGATTTGACATGCTTCGTAAAACTTGATCAGCGTTGGGCTCTTTTATTAAATGGCTAGTAAAATACGAGAATAGTTACTGCAATCCCTGCAAATATTTTTTTGCATTTGAACTTCTCAGCCAGTAATTTTTTTACAGGTAAAAACTGATATAAAAATTAGTAGATTAGCGTAATCAGGCAGCAGAAACAGAAGCATAAATCTAACTTTTTATGTATGTATTCAATATTTAGCAATAGCTTGTTGGCATGAATGAGGGGCATTTTGCAACGCAGAGCTAATGCATCACTCTAAGGTTGCAGCTCATTTCCATAATGAGTTTGGTTGGCTAAGCGAAACGAATCGCACAGAAGCTATAATTGCCGCGGCTTATGCAGCGGCTTGGCCGATCTCTTGCTGTTGCCGTTACTGCAGCGTTAAAACGGTTTCTGCAAAAGTTGAAACAGTAACTGCATAATTCAATCAACGATCAGAATGATCCCGACATCTTATTTTTAGCGCATTTTCTCATTTATGAAAAAAATGCCCTATTGTGCTCGTCATGTCTGTCCGTCTTTCCGTGACTTCACGTTTTCGTCGATTTTGAAAAAATGCGCTCTCTGTCACTCACTGCAGTGAGTAATGAGTTATATTTTTTATTATAATTGCTTTGTAGCCATCGTTAAGTTTTACCGCATTGTTTAAAAGTTACATCGACTGCAGAGTTGGAAGGCATTTCGCATAACCTCTACTTGTATTGCAGCAGCCGCCGTCGCTGCCATTGTTCCTTCAGCTGCAGTAATTCTCGCAGTTGTACCTGATTTCACTGGAGATTTAGTGCAAAATTTTCATTACTAGCTTGTGAAGTACTGCATCAAATGAAGTGAGATTGCTGCAACGCTCGGGTAATTTTCAAAGATATTATAATGAGTCGCATGAATCTAAGCTTCATTCTTCTAAAATGAGTTGCGCCAACAATAGTTAGCTCACAGTTAATTAAGAAATTAAAATGCAGTACTGATTGAAAATATTGCCTCGAAACTAGTACCTATANCAATTCAGATGTGTATAAGAGACAGGATATATGGTGCTACATTATTCGTGCAACGCACCTTTCATCCTCTCGATGAAGTCAGCGTACGGCGACTGATGAACGACCTTTGAAGTATTCATATTATTGCTTGGAAACTCAATTTCTTCCGTCATGCGGTTTTTGTTTATGTTTTTTCCGTAAAATTTGAAGTTTTTAGGTAAATTCTAGAGAGGGGATAAAAGAAATAGACAAGTATTATAGTAAAGGGAAGTGTCAAATGAGTATAGGTTGCATATATACAACACACTTGTTAAAAAATGTCTTCTCTTTGAATGCTGACAACAACTGCTAAACAAATTTGTTCGTTCACATTTTTTGAAGTGTACTTTTAAACACTTTACACAGTAGAGGCACCGAAAACCTGAAAGGCTCAATATTTTGATATATTTTCCCCACAATTCATTTGATATTTGTGCAAAAACAACTATCCCTTTACAAGCAACAAGTAAAATCGTGCTAAAATCTGCGCACATGCAAACACAGAATTGACCCTCCAGCTGCACCAGGAGCTGAGAAAGTGAAGAGGTCTGGTCGCACATCATCGGTGCCGGCGTCTGTTAATGGAGAGAGCAATAGTGGAGTTGGTCTTGCCGGGCCAGCGATGCGAGATATGCGACCTAATGGAGGCATAAACATGCGCTTATTGCGCCGCTCTCAGGCTAAGACGCAGCTTCATCTAATTTCTAGGCGTTCAATATCGGTGCCTTTCCAATGCCAGAAATGTTTCATCACTTAAAATTGCTGTGACCAAGAATTCCATTGATGATCTTTGATGAATAACTGCTGAATCTCCAAAATGCTACGGATGGCCTTGGATTGCTTAACACTTAGTCATATTTAGTCTAATACTGTATATGCATAAAAACATTTATTCCACAGTTCAAGTCCATGCTAGCAAATTTTCGTTATTTTGTGACTTCAGAAAATGGCGACAAATGTACGACACGAATCTTGCAGAATCGTAGTTCCATTTCCAACATTTTTCCGTTGTGGCAACTCTTATATTAAAGGGGGATAATAAAAACTTTGAGCTTTTTCTTTGTGCAGAACTTTTGGCGAAAATAACGTAATAGCTTCACTTCATTCACACACCATAAAATTTAGAGACACAATTATAAGGCTCATAAAGGCATATAAGTTTTTTAAGTTTTCTAATAGAAATAACATCTATGGCCTTGTAATTGAAGGATCGTTTACTTTTCTCTACTGGTAATCCTAAATGAATTTTTGTTATCCGACAATCAGCGGCATGCCGCCATCATCCATCGATAACCTTTCTTTAACTTTCTTTTAACTTTTCATTTTTTAACTTTCTGGTCGAAATTTCCATGATGTTGACAATCCTATTAGCCTCAGCGGCAACCTTCTGTCAGTCATTGAGTGGCCACCGATAATGCGCCTTTACTTTTTCATGAAGGCCTGTAATAGATCTTATGAACTGCAAGAAGAAATAAGATGTGCGAGTTCAACATTCATCGGATGAGCTTTGATCTTTCAAGAATAATCCATTGCTCCGAGTTAGTAAAATATGTGAGTGCTGAAAATGTGATGAAAAACGTGGAAAGATTCAGTAATGTTGGTGTTTATCATTAATTGTAATGAGGCAATATTTATGGAATCCAAAATAAAATGTGAACACCGGGCCAGTAGCCTGAGTTAAGGATAGAGCAATTCTTCAAGCATGAAGATCAATTAAGTAATTCACAAATGAGCCGAAATTGAACAATATTATATTAGCAATGCTAATAAAAGCGGCTATACTTTTAATATTCAGTTTCTTCCTCCCTGCAAATTGCGACCTGATAATTTTTTACTGCAGGATTTAGACAAAAAAACCTGACATGAAAAACGCCTCCATTTCATATCCACTCCAAAGTTAATCATAGCAAGCGCGTCAGATATTTTTTCCATGTATTTTGTCAACGCTAAGCAATTTAGGTTCGAAATTATTTATAAAATTGGTTTGATGAGGAGTCATTATTGTTACCAATGAATTTTAATGAATTTTCTAGTCATTTGCGGAGGTGCAAAATTTTTAGCTAAAGGTGTGGAGAATAGGGACGACAAAACGTAGGAAGTTAATTCAAGATATGCATATTAAATTCGAAAGAAAATGTGATTTTTATCGATGAGCATGAATTTAGCTTGTATAAATTTGGCTCCCTGTTAATTGCCGACGGATATTTTGTGAGCAATTTTTTAACCGATGAAAAAACAGAGCTGACTATCCCTTTTACTTCTGCAGATAAAATTGCCTAAGTCACAAGAGATGACGAACGTAAACCATCGAAGCGTTCAAATTCTTCGATTTAAAAGAGGCAGAGCGCGCCAATTAGTCCTGAGCCTGGGACCCCCGCGGGGTATTTCACAGCCATAGCCATGTTCAATTTTTAGTGCTTCAATTCACATCCCAGCAGCGCTACGCATTCGATCTGAGCTATGAATGATAAAAACATCCGCTAACGAATACAATCGTAAACATTCGCATGTAATCATTTTAAGTCTTTAGGAATTCGAGGCAGCGTAAAAGAGCTCGTTGGCGTTGATTACGACGGCGCTACAGACGCGCTAATTGGTCGCTGCCCGACCTCTTGCGTCGCGTTCAAGCAGGCCATCCGCAACTGCCTGTATTTTGCCATCAAAAATGGCGACCGGAAGCTGCAAGAGTACATTTTTATTCTAGAAATATTGTCGCCGTAGATGCGGTATTAGTCAGTGCCGAGAGCAAAACCTGTCTCGGGATCGTTCCTGCCCAAACAAAATTTCTCTCATATAATCGGACCAATCGTTTTTTAAATCAAGTAATTTTTCAGCTGGGAAAGGTTTTTTCTTAAACACAGCCCAGTCAAAACTCGATACTTCCTCTTTTTTTAATAATTACGTATAAAGATATCAAATTCCCTCACCATCATGAAACAAGAAGGAAAGTTTATTGTGCCATTTAGGATACCCTGAACCTCAGTTTCAATACAAACGCATAATTTAAGAAAATTTTTTCTTTTAACTGGTACGGCAATGCATTCCATCCTGAATTTTCCCATTTTTTCCAACTTGAATTAGTATTATGAACGCGCTAACGTTCATTTTATTGCAATGGTTTACAGACTTTTTATCGAGTGCCACGTGAATGCTCGGTGTTGTCGCAACGCACAACCAAGCACTATATATATACATATAGTGCTCGATCCCCGTACTTTGATTCTACATAACAACCCTTAATTAATGCCTACAACTACTTGCATTACTTTGCACTTAATGAGCTGTTAATTACCGTATTATTCAAATTTAACGGCGGTCAATAGTAGCAAATCATTGCTATAATACATTATAATTATACACTTTGCATTCATTAATTATACACTTTGCATTATTGCGAGATATAAAATGACTAAATAAGAAGCATTTTTTAAACCGAGATGCCACCTCTTGTACTACTCGCGCCACAGTTTGAGAGCCACTGTTCTTTAAAAGATGTAGGTATATTATGCGACGCAATTTTAATATAGTATTTGACACAATATTAATATATTCTGCAAAATGCTTCATTTGCAGTTATATTTCAATCAATTATTATAACGGCATCAAAATATTATACTTCAGTGATCATGCATTACTCAGCGTTATCAAAAGAAAATTAAAGGAGATTTTTAAAGAGAGAGAGCGGTCGAAAAAAGGCTTGTACGTCAGAGGCCAATAATGTAGCAAACAGCTTCAATTTATTTTACATTAAATAATAAAGGAGGAAACATTTTTAATTTCTATTTAGAAAAATTGCGTTTTCTCATCATAAGCAATTTAGCAGCAGCTAGATAGCATAAAAAAATCTACACAAGCTTTCCTGTTGCGCTATTTTTAATACTCTTCAGAAACGAAGTGAAATCTAAGTCGTGGTAAAATAATATTCTGAGCCGGAAAAACGTTTTAAAAAATCGACATGTTGATTACGTTGAGAGCAGCTCACGCTTGGATCATCAGGGAGAGTAAAGCAGTCTCGGAATAATATTCTAGTCCCGAGAAGTAATTAATTTTGAAGCAGCATTGCTCTCAAAAATCTTATCGCAAAAATAATTGCTCACTCGGCCATATGATTAATGATCGCCGTCCCTGGGTCTACGGACAAAAAACCCCACCTTCCATTTCTGAGAGAAATCGTTGCTGCCAACTTTTCGAGCAGAAGTTTTATCGTGAACTTGCAAGTTAGTTTGTTAGTTCGTTTGATAGCACTCAAGACAAACGACCTGGACAGTCAAGCACAGCTTGCTTCTCCACTCACATGGCTTGTCAGCGTTCGCGAGTAGATCTCGCATTGACAGTTTATGTGACAAAAATATCATTGTACACTAAGTATAGTATAGTAGTATAGTATCTTCGGCATAAATAAATAGGCCTGGATAGGCCTGTCGCCGATTCTTGTACTTTTCTTGACTAGACTGGCCTTACGGACGGTAGATTTAAAATCGCTTCTATAGACATCAGATGTTCCGTAGGGTACTCGAGGCATTTTAAGACTGAACATATGCTCATGCATGGCCTTAAAGGGAGATAAACACTTGGGAGATAATCTTTGACAAATCTTTGCTAATAATAAAAGCTCATAAAACACTGACCTAGTTTTAATTTAATTCGTGGAAATTTTCATTTATAAATATGACTTGCGATAGCAACGAAAGGATTCGTGACGGCAAATAAGAGACTTTAATTCATCGTAAGTTTAATAATCAGCGGGCACGCAGCCCATAATTTTCAGCATCGTGTTCATGCTTCATGAAATTTAAAAAATTTGCGTCAGCTGAAATATTTGAGTTTGAGAAGAAATATGTCGAGGCATGTGGTCGCTAAGCTATAATGAAAGAGTTTGGCGAATAATGGCTATCACTTCACCAAGTATGTTCACTGGTATGGTATACACATTTCAATGAACAATTTCGAAGGAAGAGAGAGGAGAAGCTGATTTTTTGTCACGTTTTGTTACAAAAAAAGTCATAAAATTTTGAGAGAGCTAAATTTATTCAAAGTTTAACAAGATTTTGAAGGAATTACGTGAGAACCAGTAACCGAATTTTGCCCAATTTTTTTTTATTATCAAAACGAATACCCCAAAAACTCCGAATGAGTGCATAAAAATTTCAGTCATTCGTGATCTTTTCAGTTCAGTTCGTGGTCTTTTAAGAGTCTGCCACTGACTGAGCATTACCCTTCGAATTGAGGGCTTTGCCTGGTGGTCTCGTCGCTCAGCGTTTCATTAAGTCTGTGACTGCAACATAAAATTCGAGTCCTCGGTTGACTTTGCCATTGTGTTGTTGTGTGAAGCAACAGCGATTGTTGGTTGAGCGCTTGCCCGGCCGAGGTTTACTCTTGCCAGTCCCAACTCTACAGCCCGGCTCCATTGAACCCATCGATGTCTGCAAGTGCTTCTCTTTTTAAGGTCTTAGCCAGACGTATACCTGCATCAGGAAATAATATGATGGAAAATAAGTATATAAATGGAAAATAAGTCTGTATCAAGTCTATAAGTATATAAGTATATAAGTCTATAAGTATATAAGTCTATAAATGGAAAATAAGTCTGTTTCAAGTCCTTGATTCCAACTGCACATTTAAATTCGAACAGAATAAAAAATGCCAGAACAACGATGTGCAACGTCAGCTTATGTTTATCCAAGGCAAATTATACTCGTGAAAAATGACTCGGACTTCGCATCGATTTCATCAAGGCCAAACGATCTTAATGTTTGTTCTCAATTCCTTTCGGCGGTCAACTCTTGCACTTGAACTGTACCAAGCAATAAAGCGTAAAAATATCGGTTGACTATGTAGGTGTTTTCAATATGCAAGTCATTCCATGAGTGACACTCGTGCATAAAACCATATAATGCCTTCTGAAAAAAACGGTGTAAAAGCAGAGGAATGTATAGTATAGGTATATTCATTTATGGTTCACATTATTATTTGCATAGAATTACTACCCCACGAATGGCAGTGACGCGCAAAATTGAAAATGAATAAATGTTATTTCTAAAAAAAACTCAGAATATTAATGAATAATATGGCGGAAGAAGAGTAGCGGAGTATAGAAAGACAACAAGCGATGCTATTGCTTGGTAAACAGAGCCTAATTGAAGGCCCTAATGATTATTCTTTGGTGAAGATGCAGCGGCTAGACGGCCTGGCAGCGTCCGTCAGTCGTCGAGGTGATTTATCAGCTTGCCTCTTCAGAGTCTCTTTGTGCCGCCCAGGAGCCGGCGTGCCCGAACACGAGATACGAGGTGGAGAAACAAGGCAGATTTGCAAGTAACACGTGAATACGCGACTAAACGATGAGAACAAATGTAGTCAAAAATGAAATGAGAGTAAACAATATGGAAGTCTAAAGGGTATAGACGACATGAAAATTAAATTGATAGCGAATAGACAACACGAAGACAAACTAGTCGGTGAATAGACGAAACGAAGACAAATTGAATGGTGAATAAACGACACGGGTACGAGGCGCAGTGTATAGACGACATATGAAGACGAACTGTTGTAGTGAATAGACTATGGAACTACTCTACAGTGAATAAAGCACACAAATACGACCTAGACGGAGAGTAGACGATACGAAGACAAACTTTACAATGGAGAGATGTCACGACGTCGAACTGTGCAGTGAATAGACTTCACTAAAACGACCTGGCTGCAACAAAAACGAAATGTGCAATTAAATGATAACTGACACGTCGATGAACTGCGCAGTTAATAGACGACACGAAGACGATCTGAACGGGAATATGGGATACGAAATCAAAATTCGGAACGAATTTTCTACAAGAAGATGAACTCGATGGTTAATATAGACGACACGGAGGTGAATTGGATGGTCAATAGACGACACGAACATAAAGGGGACGGTGCATAGACGATACGAATATGTACTGGAAAGTTAACAGATCATACAAAGACGAACTGGCCCATTAATAAACGACCTGACGATGAGCTCAGCCGCGACTAGACAACACGAATGATGATATGAATAGATGATATGAAGACGAACAAAACAGTAAAATTATGATACGAATACGTAGTGAGCAGCAAAATAATGAAACGAAGGCGAACTGAATAGCGAATAGATGCTACAGAGTGAGCTGAACCTGCGGCACGAGGATCTCAAGATGAACGGTGATAATAACAATGAAGGTAGGTGACAAATTTAAGAATCTAAACGAGTGGTGAAAGTGGCGAAAAAACGGCACTGAAAGAGCAAGAGGCTCTTGAGATAAGCGATGAATATTGAACATAGAGAAAGCATAATCAAACGCTGACAAGAAAATACGAAGTGATGATGGAAAGGCGAATAAACGACATGAAAACTGTGAGATGAACGGTGCATAAACAGCCGTCGGGTACTCAGCCCTGTTCGCCATCACTCACCGCCGCCTCATGAATGCTGGCTTAAATAAGGGTTTTTCGGGGTTTAAAGCCAAACCCATGGTTTGAAAACCATAGAATAAGGGTTTTTTCGGGGTTTAAAGCCAAACCCATGGTTTGAAAACCATAGAATAAGGGGTTTAAGTCCGCTGTACAGTGTGCGTTAAGACTGGCGGCTCGAATTATACTAGTAAGCAATAAGCGTGTTCAGATATTTATTGAATGATAGGAAATTACTTAGTGCTTTTAGCGATAAATAAGCATAATTAATAACGGGAAATTGTTTTTTATTTATCAATATTCATTAACTTCTAGAAATGTTTTCGTTATCTTAAGAAATTCTCCAGTTTCGACGAACAAATGCATGCACACTTGAAAATGCATTGGAAATTTATGTAGAAACATTTAAATCACATTTTAAATTATCTGAAAGAATGTACTCAGTCAAATTGCAAATAAAAGCGGAATTCTGCCTGATAAGAATTGCTTTGCAGGCAGCGACTCAGTTTATTCCACTAATAACATAATTATAGATCAAATAACAATAAATTTTCGATAAACAGTAAGCTTTTCAAAATTTAAATACACCTGCAACAATTAAAACATTTTACTAATAAAAACTATGCATGTGACCTGACAAGTGAAACGTTAATTTGAATATGGATATTCAGTGGAAACAGTTCAGTTGATGTCCGACCGCGCGGAGATCAGCATTATTATTGGAACGACATAAAGCAGAGGCCTTCGACGAGTTGCTGAGCTGACTGCCTCCATACAACTGATGCATGCCATGAATTTAACAAGAAGCTTTGCCTTGGTTCTGTTGACTTAAGCCTATAGTGACTGTTGTTGTTAAGCCTATAGTGACTGTTGTTGTTAAGCCTATAGTGACTGTTGTTGTTAAGCCTATAGTGACTGTTGTTGTTAAGCCTATAGTGACTGTTGTTGTTAAGCCTATAGTGACTGTTGTTGCTATTGCTCTGGAGTTCATGGTAAGCAGACTGCGCTTTCGCCGGTGAATGCATAGGTCCATTCGAGAATAGTATAATCGAGTGCACAAGACGGTCCGGATATTGTCGATGATAAACGAGGTAAATATATAGTTCACAAATAAATATATAGTTCACAAGACTTGTCTGGAGCCTCTATGAATTGTATGTTCGATATACTGTAATGGAGATGATGATTTGATTTAAGAGTTTGGAGTATGAGTACGTATTTTAAATTACTATTTAATTCAAAAGATATGAATGGTCAAAATTTACGCAAAGAATGATTAAATAAATGATGGCAGTCTGTATTCTTAATATGAAGCTTAACAGTACATATAAGATTGGAATTTTTAAATACTTATAAATATTTTCTTCGGCTAGTAAAAATCTGCTAAAACGTGCATTTATCGCTAAGAACATTCAAATAAATGAGTTACGTAAAAATATTAGATATATACTGTGCAATCGGTTTTTAAAAGGTTTTATTTTTTTTAATTTTCTTCTCCACAGCTGAACTACTGTCTGTTAAAATAACGAAGAGTATTATTCGTGACTGAGTCAATATTGTTTCTCATTCGATACCTAGACTCTCACGCATGACGCAACATGTGCCGGTCGTACTGGTAATTAGTGAGTATTTGTGACGCGTGTGTTTCACGTAGCAGCGTTACCCAAAACCCGCACATCTGGTCGTCACGGTTACACGGTGACGCTTCTTCGTGCTCTTCGTCAGTGTCGTTTGTTCGTCATGTTCCTAGACCACCGACGACTTTAAGAACCTAAAAAATCTTGGTTCGTATTTTACAAACCCCTCTGAACAATATGAAATATTTTTATTTAAATATTTTGAAATCAGTCAGTTCATATTTCTCAGAATGATTCACAATTTATCACCAAAATTGCTTCAATGTTTCTCATTATTTGATGATTTGAACGTGAATGCGCGATTGCATTACAAAGAAGAGCTAATTTATCAAGAAATAGAAATGATTGCATGGTTTTCATGCCCGATAACATAGTTTCTAAAATTATTCTGTCAGCCTGTTAGTAATATATTTATATATATTTATCCAGTCTTTAGGTGTAAATTTATCCAGACTTTATGTGTAAAAATAAGTAGAGCAAATACTGGCATACCTGATTCAAAATGGCTCAGTGAACATTGATGTCAGAACACTGCAGCTGCCGCTAGCTAGTCGGCTCAAAAATGTCAACAAAAAAGCTTCGAATTTTGTGTATTCATCAAACCTCATCGCTGATTAGAGGCACGACGGCAGAGCTGCGACATCAAACACTTGACTCGCACTGCTAGATTCAATCAAGCTGAGTTCTCGCTTAGGTGCATCAAGAGTGCAAAAATTCAGGAGTATTGAGGACGATATTTTGTTAGCTTAAGACGACCTCGCTGGGCCCAAAGTTCACGTTATGTCAAATTTGCATAGCGTAGAAACGCATTCTCGGTGAAGGCTGAACAGAAAATTTCGCTAAGTGCTCAGATTGAAGGTAGGGCAACATGTTCATATCTAATGACTATTCAAAAAAGTATGAAGAAAACGCCTTGAGAGTACAAATAACATCCAAGTTCGATCTCGGCAAAATGGGTTAAGTAGAATATGAGGAGAATTCGTTTAATTCAACTGCCCCCAGACAGTTATGCCTGCATTCCCATCCGCTAAGTGATGCTATATATGATATAGTTAATTCTTTACACAGTCACGTTATTAAATCGAAATTATTCATAACGACAACAACAAAAGTGTGTAAAAAATCATTTATTGAACAAGACTCTGATGAAGGATTAGACCATTAATATCGTAAAATACTGTATAAAGAATGGCTTTATGCATAGATTACTTTCCCATCAGCAATCTAAGATCCACTTCGCCTTTGGTCGGATCGAAGTATGCATTTTGTGTAATGCCTGCAAAGCATAGACATAAATTGAAGATGTACATCTGATGTCTGCACAGACGTTTGGAGAACTAATTCAGTGTTGGGAATATTCAGCCGAGGTCAATACCACACAGTTCGCGATCACGCCAAACTGGCCACGCTCGGCAAGAATTGTTGGCCACGGTAGAGTTCAGAAGCAAGTGGTCAGCGATTATGGGAGTCCACAACTGCCTGGTTTTCAGCAAATAGATTTTGCCCCGACTGAGTGTTTTATCAAACACTTACGCTCACAATGGGCAAATCGTGCATATTTTGCGCGTGAGCTTGCATAGTCTTAGGGTTAAAAGAGACGTAAAGAGATACAGTCATGGGCAGCGCTCTGCTTCCCAGCTTTGTGCTGTTAACAAAACTTGTTTTGATAGGTTGGGCGCCTGGTTAATAGGGAGAGATTCTGCCTCGCAATTAGCGTTTTGTGATTTGTCTAAATGATGCTCGCAGGAATCAGTAAATGACGTTGCAGAAGAAATGCAAGGCAATAATTTGAATTAATTTGGACGCATCTTGACGCTTGACTTCTTAATTTCTGATAAACTTTGAGCAAATCAAATTTTTCGTCATTTCATTGTTTAAAATAAATTTCTTCATGCCATCAGGAAATATACTGGTTAACAAATTGTACAAATCTGTGTTGCGTTTAGTTTTTTAAATGTTTCGAACTATTTTTTATCAAAGCACAAAAGGGAGGTTAAATGGATCGCAGGACCTGGTAGGTTAAAAGTCTGTTCAAGCAATAAATATGTCTAGGAGGTTAAAATGTCCGTCCATGTAATAAATGTATCTGGGGAGGTTAAAATGTCCGTCCATGTAATAAATATGTCTTGGAGGTTTGACGTTGGTAGTCTAAATACGTATTTGTGAGGTGCAATCACTTCCTATTAACTAAATGATGCTAGTAACTGTTTTCAACATTTCCGTGTTGAGTTGATCTCAATGATAGGCTGCGTACGTTAAACGGGGTACACGAAAACCTCGAGGATGCCATTAAAACACAATCTTACATACCTAGAATAATAAATTGACCGCAAAATAATACTCAATGACAGTAAAACTATTCACACTTCCTCAGTACAAAATGAAATAAAATTATAAAAAATTAATCAAACACGAAGCTCATCGTAAATTATACTATACAAATAACATACAAACGCCAATAAAAAGTAACATTTACATAGGCAATACAAGACAGAGCTATAGTATAGTCGTGGAATGTGCCTTGCACGAGCATATATGTATATGCTCGTACAAGGCACGTATATATATGTATATGCTCGTACACATATGCTCGTACACATATGCTCGTACACATATGCTCGTACACATATGTAGGTGTATAAGACCTACATCAGCACGGTGGCGATGAGAGCAAAGAGCGAACTGGACGATGTTTGCAGGGCAGCAGACGAACCTCAATGCGTTACCATCAACAAATACGAACGCCTCTCACCAGTACAAAAAGTTCGCTTCAGTTGCCTTGGCTTTGTGCCTCAACAAAGCTCCGGACAATTGATTGGCTCAGCGATGTTTTACTTTTCCATTGAGATATGTTGCGGCTCTGTCGCCAACATCGTCTCTGATGTCGTTTTTCGTGAATGCATCGAGTCGCCGGCGTCACTTCTCCGCGATGCAACGATTCGCCGTTGCTCTAGAGCAAACTCTAATTGTGTGTCCCTTTTTTTTTGCTATTAAACCGGCAGTTTGCTGCTCACTTGGCGGAACGGTCGATGGAGTGTGGGAGGAGACCATGGGTTACATTCGCAGCAACTGAATTTTTTTGCAGTTCTTTTTTGTGCCAAGGGCATAATGTAAGAAAACGTTCAAATTAATTCAATTCAATTCGTTTGGGAATTGATTTAAAGAAATGAAATCGCTTTTAAGCGTTACGCTGAATGTCGTAGGTTTTTAAGTAAAATTTCGGTTGACGAGTGTGACTGAAAATTTTTGGAGATTTATGGCATTCAATTGCAAGACATTGGACCAACGCAACATAACCCTCTTTTCGTTATTCTTGGTGTTTGAAATGTTGTAACGCTGTTTAGTGAATGTTGTAGAAAATACGCCTGAGGGCCAGGATGCATGAAGATCAGAATGGTGAATTTGAAGTTTCATGGCATATTATCGGTTCGTTCATACAGGAATCTGAGCAGCTTCAAAAGCGTCTCATAAGGTGTTAGAATAAGATTAATCAGCTCTTTTACTTTTTTCGCTGACGTGAATGGTGCTTTCATGATGTTATAAACGTTTTTGGAATTTGAATTTTGCAAGCAAGCAAAACCAAAAGGTTAAATGACTACTTTGAAGTACGTAATTTTTATCTGTATGATTTAGTACGTAAGTATAAGCTGTAAGGTATATTGCATTGAGTCCAATAACGTTGCGTGTATTATTAAGTCTTCCTGTCGATTGTTGTTTCTCACGCTGCCACTTGGAGACACTCAGCTGAACGGACCGAGGCTGAGCTTTATCAGCTCCTGAAACTGACAAAGAGCAATCGCATTAAATGCTAATGGAAACCATGAAATTTTGTAGCCAGTTCTCGCGAGTGCCGAAGATTTCTTGAGGACCCTAAACACTATAATGAACAGACGCCTTTATCTCGATGAACACACCCAAGGGCCGTAGAGGCCTGCACAATGACGGGACGCCATCAAACTTTATTGTAAGAACTGAACCATTCTGAGACACTGCCATACAAGTGCGCTGTTCCACCTGCACTGCTCCAACTGATCGGCTCCAAGTACCTTGCTCCAAATGAGATGCTCCAACTGCGCTGCTCCAGCCAAATTGACCCAACTGCGTTGCTCCAACTGCGTTGCTCCACCTGTGCTACTCCAATTGTGATGCTCGAAATGCGCTGCTCCAAGTGTGTTGCTCCAAATGAGCTACTCCAATCGAGTTGTTCTAACTGCGATGGTCCAATTGCGTTGCTCTAACAGCACTTTTCCAATTAAGTTTCTCACACATCAAAAACGTTCACACATCACAAATTAAAAAAAATCGCTGTTACGCTGAAAAATCGAACTGAATCGCTTACACCAACTTGGTCTCTCTGTACATCTGCGTTTGCTGTTATTATCTCAAACTTATTGACTGAGCATTTAATATCTCACGCTTTATCTCAGGCGTTATCGTAAAAAAACGTATAAATGCCCACTATTAATTTCAGATGACAAGAATCTCTTCAACCAGTAATAACCAATTTAGGAAAACATTTTGTAAATGAAATAATTTTTCAGGTTTCAGCAGGAGAAATCTTGTAAGCGTCTAAAGCTGACTTCAAATTTACTGTCCTACTCCATATTGTAGTATTGGCTGTCTTACTCCGTATGTACAATACATTATATAAATATTACAACAAATCAGACGACACCAAGAGTTTCACTGAGCACATAACGATTGGCGCACTGTGCGTCATAGCGTGAAGCATCTAAACCAATACAAATATTGGCTCTGTCAGGAGAGAAAACTCTCAAGCGCTCTCCAAAACGGACCTGCGAACTGCTGCTGGCGAGTGTTCCAACCCAGAAAATGACCATTCAATTCTCTGTTTATTTTAATTGTTATGAAGTTGTTGGAGGAAAGCCTGCCGCTGCTGCTTCTGGCTTCAGACAACTTTTGAGTGGCTCGTTCCCCACAGAGGGAAACTCGAGGACTCTACACAAAAGGCGCACAGAATTCGATTTAAATATTTTCCATGAGATGTCATAAGATTTTTTGCGCGGTTTTGCTTCAGCGATCAAAATAATGATCGAGAATACGTTATGTATAGTGAAGTTTGGAGCAGGTGCAGACATATAATGTGATCTTCACCATGGTCATAAAAATCATAATTATCAAGTTTATGAAAATTTAATGATATTAGATATTAATTTTGCTTGCTTCTACTTTATAGCGAGTTAAACAGTAAGAAGTTATAATGTTCCCGAACATGAATATAAGAGGCTTTTATTAACAGAGTTTTTCCTGATTAGGAATTTTCTTCAGCAAAGACTTATATTCATCTTCATGTAACTCGTTGACAATTTAAATCTAGTTGTGGGGCTTGAATAAGAAAAATTAACTGTGAGCTCGATACGTACAAATTTAATCCAAAACGTCAAACGATCACTTCGATTTAGGGTCGATTGATACAATTGCATAACAAAATAGTTTGGTAACCGCGAAAAAATGAATAAAAGACAAATAACTAATTCTAATTTAGCAATGAAAGAATGGCCGGAGTTTATAGTCAAAAACGATTCATAAAATATTCATAGTTAATAAAAGTTAATCTCATCAAACAAAACTCTTCAGGGGGTACACAACATTATACCTTCAAATATTTGATTGAAATCATTATTCGACATCTACAAGATATAAAATGAAAAATATCGTAACACGATATTAATACCATATAAATGAACATTCTAACTCGCGTAATTCTAATTTTCCATAAGGAAATTCAGAAGCTCTCACAAGATTTATTTTAAAACATAAGTATTAAAGTGGGTGATGAAACAAAGTGCTCTTAATATTGTTCAATAAAGCGCCATCATTTGATGGTATAAGTGATGCTCCAAGTTTAGAGCGTGTAAGAAGACCTCCCGCACCACGCATGCGTGTCACGCTTGTGACAAATCACTTTAGGCCCTGACACCATGAGTGACGGATGGTGCCAGGATTCGTGTCACTGCTGTCACTTCAAGGAGCGCGTAGTTAAGGTCAGGCAAATGACGTTACGCTCTCAGGCGAAGGTCTAAAAATTTTAGACGTTACGCTCTCAGGCGAAGGTCTAAAAATTTTAGACGTTACGCTTTCAGGCGAAGGTCTAAAAATTTTAGACGTTACGCTCTCAGGCGAAGGTCTAAAAATCACGAGGATATGTAAATAATAAATAATGTGATGATAAAAAGTAATAATTGAAATCAGTGAAAGTTGGACAGAGAAATATTGTTGTAACTATTACTACATGTGAGGTTTATTTAGTGCCTTGACTTCGTTCGTTTTCTAAGATATCATTAATGAAAATTGTTAAATTACGAACGCTAGTTAGATTCTCGTGAGCCAGGAAAAATAATAGTTGTTTACGTAAATCTGATCTGCTAGAAGAACCATATACTACTTAGAATCATTGAACTTCCTACGTAAATTATTTATTTTCAACGCAAAATGTGCCCCGAAATAGACGGGTGAAAAAAAATGAAAAGAAAAAAATGTGCCCCGAAATAGACGGGTGAACATGTGTGAGCGGAAGGCCCAGAAGCCATGCGTGTAAGCTCATTTGTTGGCTGCAAACGAGCGTCTGACGACCAGCGTTAACTGCCTCTTCTATCTCCCCTCTTATAGGAAATTGTCTTCCACACAACATTAGCGAAAAGAATCACGACACCACGCTTGCTGAGGCGCCTCTCATTACTCACTAACTCGGTACGGCGGCGACGACATCAAATGGCAGCAGCAACGACGCAGGATGGCAATGAAGCGCTTTACGGAACAGCTTTACTTGGGGACGTCTCGTATTGTGGCCCCAAATGCCTCAGGTTGCTTAGAAATAGAAATGAAGAATAACCTCATGATGTAAAATCCCTTTCATAACATTATATACTCGAAAATAAAAGCCTGAAGGCCAAATTTAGAATTCAATTAAAGGATTAAGGAGTTTTAAAACCAAGAGCCCTCACGGCTAATGTATCTTCAAGCACTAAGATCCTTCTTCAGCAGTTATTTAAGCAGGAAATAACAGCAAGAAATGATTTTTAATAGATAATCGTATTATGGGTTCGCGTATTCCAATGAAGTGAAGCAAATTTCCCGTCCTGAGTACTTTCTAGTACTAAACGTCCATCACATCGTACAAATGAACATTGTATTTTCTTGAATTCATGTCACCGATTTACATGTATTGCAAATGTCAAAATTTATTTTTCATAGTCATATTTCCAAGTCAAAAATTTTTTTTCATAGTCAATGATGATCGAAATATCCTTATTTTTCGAACAATTATACTGTTAGTTAGGAATTTTTCAAATGCAGGTGTATTTTTAATCATGTATAAATCACGAGTTGTGAATTTATTTTGAAGAGAAATCTTCGCGATATTTTTGAAGCATAAACACGAATCAATTTTTTTAGCTGAAAATAATTTTTCTAATTTGCTTTGAATGCCACGCGTTGTATACAAAGCAAATTTAATCAGGTATTTACGGCTTCCTTCAGTCGTCCTGAATTGAAAATTCTTGATTTTTCCCTTCATCGAAAGACCTTCTGATTGCGCCTTGAAGTCATCGGGTTGGACGCGTGCTGAGAATAATGGCCGAGTATTTGGTGGCCGACTTTCGGTCATTCATCGGCCACCGATTCGCCGCTTTTAATTACAAAGATGAAAATTAGGCTGTCTTGACGGTGCCATTCGTATTTGAATCATTAATCAATTTAATATCACGCGCTTGTGATGATCAATTATATAAAACAATGAATTCTAATTAAAGTCACTCCCTTTAATGGATTCAGTGTAATTAAATAAGAGTTATCCAACACAATACGCAAGAAGAATGTCTGAGCCAATTATTACAAGCTAATTAGTATAATTAAAAGTTCTATCAATCCGCCATTCTATATAAATATTGGGAGAAATTCTAAACGGTACGAGTAGTTGTAGATATAACTGGATTATAAATGAATGAAGATCAATAAATACTGCCAAATCTGTTATTTTAAGACTGCCCAAATCGTTGTTTTGGCAGACTACATAAGGCAGTTCAATAAGATAAATTTGAAAGTTCTGGTACTTTCTGTGCTCCAGTTCCTGATTTCCAAATACAAGCACTGTAGTGCACGGAGATGGCATAGGTCAGAAGGCGCATGGCGCGGGCGTTGTGCGCTCGTTCATCTGCCTCGGCTTCCTGTGTATTGAGCCTGCAAAAGCCTGGCCTTGCTGCCTCCTAAAATGCCAGGCCATTGACTTCTGTGCTCCAGTTCCTGATTTCCAAATACAAGTTCGTATTTTTATATTCTTTATTACTTCCTTTGCCAGCATTTTATACTTAAATGTTAGAGAAAAAGTTCGCTATGTTATGCGAGGGTTCTCAAAGTTCTTGAATAAAATTTTTATAATGTCCGATAAGGCATTAGAAAATATCAGCACGAAGTAAATCAATATGAATATTATTTACCCTAAGGAATTGAAAAATTAGGAATAATTTGTTTTCCTGCGGGAACAGCTACTGTGAACAGATATTAAAAATCTTAGACCAGAGTCCTGACTAAAATTATAGCATTGCTATTCAAGGATCTCTCCTTTCGAAGACTTGAGCTAATTTTAAGTAGAATTCCAATAAGACCTTCAGCTGTTGGAAACGTCTGAATCATAGTTGATTATCTCCATAAGTTAAATAACACCTCGTTTATTTATTAACGTCGTTTATTAACGTTGCTAGGAACTTTGGTAAATTTTTATCGAATCATGGCGCATCAAAAAGTTCAAAAAAGATAACATGAAATTCTGGATCATATCATGTATTTTACGAAAAAATTTAGGCTGTAAGGCTAAAATTCCCACAAATTGTAACGGGTTAAGCGATTTCTGGATTAATAAAATAATAAAAAATTAGAATTAAGAAACTAGAAGGTATAAAAGCAGGTTACAAGCCAAAAATTAAGAAATGTTAAGGACACAAAAAAATTATAGAAACTTTTAACGGGATGACTCGCAAGATACTCCATCCCAGACCTACGTTTGAAGGCCTATTGCGCTGCAAAGTTGGAGTAAATATGTAAATATCACGATTCGGGTGAGCCAGTCGTTGTCGTTTCACCAAGCACAAGTCGTAAGATCATAAGTTGTTGACAACAGCAAGTATAAGGAAGCCGAGTGCTTCCCACCGCATCAGAATTTAGGGCCTGCTTTCGACAGAAATATGTTTTTCTTGTCATTGCGACCGTGGAAATTTGTGGCTGTGCCCACGAGCTTTCAATGGAGTGAATAAGGAATCTGTTTGGCGGCAGCTGAAAGCCGCCATGAGGATTTAGCGACACGAGTTTTTTTAATGCTTATAGAGAAGAGGTTCTCCATTTGATGACGTTACTGCCAGCCAACAATGGCAAAACGCTTGCAAATCATGGTGGAAATTTTGGGGTAAAATTTAAAATTTTATAGAGAAATTAAGTAATGTACTTTTGGGATAAAAGTACGAACAGAGCAAATGAAATTCACCTGCAAGTGATAATCGATACGATTGCACAGCATTCCGATATGAGCTACTATTATATATATATGTTTATGAACAATATAATTTCATTCAATTCACAATGTAAAAGAAAAGCGAAAATAAGTGTCATCTGATAGAGAAATGACTGGAAATATAATACAGGTCAGGCGTTCTGCGGTCACGGTAATCATTATACATAATAATAATATTAGCTTTTTTTGTTTTAGTTCTCGCCCTCATAACCAAGGTTGGATGGCAGAAGAACTTCATCATGGGCCGAGAGGAGGGGACCGTTGCCCGGTCATGGCAGGTCCTAATAACGTTCCGGCATTATAGGAAGAGCGCTCACAGGAAGTAAAATCTAATTGCATCTTCCCATGAGGACGTTTGGACTTGCATGAACTTGAACGAGTTCGCTGCTCACTTAGTCCTATTTTTGAAAATGAGATGAAGTTGTCCCATCGACGTGTGTGCGGTTGCCAACCCAACGACGCTATTTGACCTAAGAGAGGACGCGCAGGTCCCCAAAAAGCGAAGAACTTCTCAAATTAAAGAGGACGCCAAACTCCGATGCATGCGACCTAAGCTCCTAATGAGGCTTTTCCGAGCAATTTATTCGCTAGCATCGGACGCCATTTTCGTTCTCATCCGCTGGTGATACTTTTCGTTGTGTCAGGTCAGATTTTCTGCGGGGGCCTAAATTGCAGATTACGTATTTCATCCATTCGCGGGTTTCATCCATTCATTTGAAGAGAATTTTGCAACAATTTTGTCTTATATTCGCGTAAGAAAAAAATGAACTCGTTTCAGGACATGAATGCGCGGTAAATTTAATAACAAATAATTTAAATATAAGAAAAGTCAGAAAATAATTATGAGAACTAATAACAAGTTTATTATAATCGAAAGCTGAATTTAGCGCATTACGCTTTTCTTGCGATAACTTAATAACGAAATGAATGAAAAACGAACCGTGAAAATATTGCACTGAACTTTTCTTGCAGGAGAGTTTCAATTATCTTAAGTGAGATGAATTCAGATTTGAAAACTTGACTTTCTTGAGCGCTGCAGTAAACGAGGCAGGAAGGTTCCCCTTTAGGAGAGGCAGGTCAGGTGTTGCCTCCAATGAGGCTTCGACATCCAACAAATTGCCGCGATGAACTTCCCTTCCGCGGGAGCGATTGCTTCGACGGTGGGAGCAGAACAAGTCTCGAGACGCAGCAACGTTGCTGCTTTTAGAGTTTGGAGACATTTTGTAGCTGTAGAATTTCTTATATTGCAAAGGATTTCAATCATATGGCTTGGTGAAGGGATATTCGTCTCGTTCTTTCGGTGACGGAAGGTACATGGTTTTGATGTTCGGTGATATATTGTACAGCTGTAGCACTTCTTATTGCAAAGAAATGCAATCAAACTGCTCTGTCACAGAATCTTCATATAGTTCCTTGAATCATTATGTTAATGGCGAAACATTTTTTCACGGCGTATTCTACTGCATGTTTCGTGTACCAGTTCTTACGGTAGCTGAGCATCGATCGCTCAGGAAACGACAGGATCGATGGCGGGCGCAGAACAAGTCTCGAGGCGCAGCAACGTTGCTGCTTTTAGAGTTTGGAGACATTTTGTAGCTGTAGAATTTCTTATATAGCAAAGAATTTCAATCATATGGCTCGGTGAAGGAATATTCGTCTCGTTCATAGGCGATGGAAGGAACATGGTTTAATGTTCGGTGATATTATACAGCTGTAGCATTTCTTATAGCAAAGAATTTCAATCATATGGCTCGGTGAAGGAATATTCGTTTCGTTCTTAGGCGATGGAAGGAACATGGTTTAATGTTCGGTGATATTATACAGCTGTTGCATTTCTTATAGCAAAGAATTTCAATCATATGGCTTGGTGAAGGAATATTCGTCTCGTTTTTTAGACGATGGAAGGAACATGGTTTAATGTTCGGTGATATTATACAGCTACAGCATTTCTTATAGCAAAGAACTTCTATCATATGGCTCGGTGAAGGAATATTCGTTTCGTTCTTTCTGTGATGGAAGGTACATGGTTTTGATGTTCGGTGATATTATACAGCTGTAGCATTTCTTAATTATAGCAAAGAATTTCAATCATATGGCTTGGTGAAGGAATATTCGTCTCGTTCTTTCGGTGATGGAAGGTACATGGTTTTGATGTTCGGTGATATTATACAGCTGTAGCATTTCTTATAGCAAAGAACTTCAATCATATGGCTTGGTGAAGGAATATTCGTCTCGTTCTTTCGGTACATGGTTTTGATGTTCGGTGATATTGCACAGCTGTAAAATTTCTTATTGCAAAGAAATGCAATCAAACTGCTCTGTCACAGAATCTTCATATAGTTCCTTGAATCATTATGTTAATGGCGAAACATTTTTTCACGGTTTCTTATTGCAAAGAAATGCAATCAAACTGCTCTGTCACAGAATCTTCATATAGTTCCTCGAATCATTATGTTAATGGCGAAACATTTTTTCACGGCGTATTCTACTGCATGTTTCGTGTACCAGTTCTTACGGTAGCTGAGCATCGATCGCTCAGGAAACGACAGTAAAAAGCGCTGAGTGAATGAGTAAAAAAATAATTTAAGAGTAAGTATTTCATTATCAATAGAAATTGAATGCTAAATTGTTATCTTTTTAAAAACAGAGTAAAAATAAAACAAGAGCATGCAATTTACGGAAGAATACAGACACGAGAAAGAATGTTTGCGAGCGTTTGTCCTATCGTTTTCAGAGCTAAACGAAAATCATTCAACTGTATATATGTACTGCAAGGATTTATTGAAAGGCACTAGCAGCCATTAACAGAATATATCAGCAGAGTATTATAGGTATTCTTCAAGTACAATTAGCTTATTTCGTTTCTGTAATTCAGGATAGTGATGAGATGTTCTCCTTAGACATTATGTTGCTAGTGGCGGTTAGCGAGTGTAGTTTCTGCCGCATTCACACGCTACATGTAATTTATAAGAAGAGTTTGTGCGACACATGGCAAACTAACGCTAAGGTTCCGCTAGCGCCTCTCGTAATTGTTTCATTAATGTGAGCTCGTAAGCCGATTTACTGTTTGTTTTTCTTCAGTTATCCAGATTGTGAGCCTCAGCTTATAGCCGTTGCGGATTCTTCCTGAACAAAAACGCTGCGTTCCAGAATAATAAGATTTTATAAAAATACAAATGCAACGAGTACATATTATTTCAGATGACGTTTACACCTGCTAACAATGAAATATATAGTGACTTTGTATGTATCTCACTCATTAAACAATAAGGCATTGCAAGAGAAATTAAGGTTTTGTTGTATATACGCTCTTGGATTAAAGAGAGATGGTGTTTTACACTCTTTGCTAAATTATTTAAAGATTTTCAAAACGTCAGCATCATTTTTCACGGCTTTCAATTGCATTTTATACTCAATTATTCAAGTATATCGGTCCTGTATTTTGTATTGAAGGCAGGTGTATGATGCATCAACTAAAATACGTACTTAAGAACCGAAACATTGTCGCAATTCACTAGAATTTATTGTTATTGCGATCATATGATTGGCCATTCTATCCTCCTTCAGTTATTATATGCCTGCTCGACAGAACCCGTCACTGTCATTCAACTGTGGAATTCGACACCGAAGTATCCACCTTCAAAAAAGATACAAATCCTTGCTTCAGAAATGAGAAGTATTTCTTAAGAATCGCGCACCGAACTAACAGAAATCTACGTAGCATATCAAGCGAGTTTCAGACTTTCATATGAGATTCCATATAGAGGGGACACGCAGGCTGAAAGTCGGCAGTGGCGAACCTTGTGCACGCCATCTGATATTCGGCCGTGAGCGACGCACAATTCCAGAGAAATAATGCGAGCTGATATCAGTGACACTTTTGCGCGCCGCTATCGTCGAATCGCCAACGAAAAATGCGAAACTTACCACAAAATCCACAGAAATTTGAGCCTGAGAATATATGGCAAGTGAATGGAAATTCTGAATTCTATTTGGCGGCAAATCGTGATGTTATGCATCGTGCAGACATTTTAGTTATGACACAACGTAAGTTCGGAAGTTTTTTAAGTTTATTTTCACAACTTTTTCGCTGTTTATTTATTGTTTTAAAACTGACCTATCAAGGTAGCACGCTTTTTCAGAATATAGTTTTAAACAAATAAATCAAGTTTAACATAGTTAATTCAAATATTTCCTAATTTAATTTGATAAATGTTGTGTGCTGTGGAATTTTTCCAGCACAGACACAGCGTTCTGCCGAACTTCATTTCTTTCTGGAAATCACGACTTTCGTAGCGAGTTGAGTTCTCG
Source organism: Hyalella azteca (assembly GCF_000764305.2). Lineage (NCBI taxonomy): Eukaryota > Metazoa > Arthropoda > Malacostraca > Amphipoda > Hyalellidae > Hyalella > Hyalella azteca. The sequence goes on along the minus strand of NW_025935906.1, from coordinate 53,448 downwards.
ATTTAACAATGCAAAGTCCTCCAAATTATTGTAGAGTAAAATCGTTCATCTAAAAAAAAGAGCATGATAAATTCATGCGGAGAGTTGACAGTTCCGTTAGAGGCTCGTTGTGTTATTGAAGAACTCTGTTATTCTGTCGTGGTTGTCAGTTCCTACTTATGAATACTGAACGAGGTGTCGCTGTCTCTTCCATAATTTAGACCTCGGCAGCCCCTGATGCTGGCTAAAGAAAGATCAATCTATGATCCATGAAAGTGGAATGTTAGTTTCTGAACTTAAATAATGTACGGGCGATTCACGGGAGTCCCAAAACCTTTGCATTGTTAACTGACATGACGGTTTCGTAATTGAAGCTGAAATGATGATCATTTAGTAATTTCGAAAATAAGCAGGAATTGAAAACTGTCAAACAAAATGAAGCTTTACCTTAAATTAGAATAAATAACTTGCAGCAAGACGCGGCCTGCATCCTGCCTATTTTAACTGGTCTACATTATTGATAGGAAAATTTTAGTACTGCTGGAGATCATTTATTTCCTGTCTCTTCACACCATTACGCATGAAATTGATTTAAACTCTGTTAACAATTTTCTTTGAGAACGTGTAATGAAGAGAAACAAATAGGAATAATATGTGTCTCGCGCAGAGGTACACTGAGTTATGAGATAGGAGTTCCATTAAGTATTCGATAAAATTTATGAACACTTCATCTGCATGGAAGCGAAAATTCATTTTTTGAAACTTATGTTACGCCGTGGCCCAACATGCGGGCAATGCGTGCCTAGATTATAAGAAAAATAACATGTTTCACTTTCACTCCATTTGCAAATCACGGTAAACACTACGCAAGAATATTTATTCACTGTAAGCACTACTGTAGAATATTCATTAAAAAATTTGTTGAGTGTTTACATTTTTCTCTGTCGTGCTGAATGCTGCTTGATTTTCATTAAAACATCATATTTTAATTATTTCGGGTGCGAATATATGACATATATTGTTTTGTAGCTGAATAAGAAGAAAAATATTATTAAAAGCAGGCCGAAGAAGGGGACACAAATAATTATTCGATTTCGCTGGAATGGGAAATAATAGTTTTTCATAAACTTACTATTATAAATTTAATCCTGATTGATTTATACGTCCGAATATTGCCAACCCCTCGGCCTGTGATTCCTTACACTACGCGTGCAGCACAATTGTCGGCTTCAAGACGCTCCTATTGATCATCTCTGGTCGAGGGATGACCCTCTAATGCCACACATTAACGACCACGTCCTCGTTTGTCAAGAAGACATGCATAATTCATGATAATTATTACCTTGCGAGAGGATTTCTAGACCACAATCTTGTCCTGTTCCTTGTTAGTTTTTCTATAGTAAGTTTGTGGGCCAAGGATTCGTAAATTATTCAATATTGAGATTAATCTATCTTGTGGCTATCAAAAGGAGCAGTGATAAAAGTTTGATATTTACGGCAGATTTTACGTACTGAGAAGCTGTTATGGCAAGGGGCAAGTGCAATGTAAATAACTAAGTAAAAATGTATTCAAAAAACAAAGCAATAATTGAAAAGTGTATCAACGTGCAAATGCCAAGGTCAAATCATGGCCTTCTAAATTAAATTCTTTGATTGAGACTTGGCTGAAGTCGGCTGTTCCGGAGCATAATTTTCAAATCTGATTTCACTACGCAAAATTTCATAAATGTATAAGCAATATAAACTGCGGCTCGAAAACTACAAACAATCAAGTAGAAACAGGAGCAATTTCTCCATATCTCTTAGAGTAAAAGCAACATAATAACCAATTTATGCTGCCCCTGCCTCGTGGCTTTGATAGCACGGAAGCTCTCGGTCGTCCTCGGAAGATAACAAACAAGTTCGGCAAATAATTGCGGGGGCGGTGGAAGCTACTGATGGATGAGTGGAAGAAGACGAGCTTTGGCCCAGGCGATGACAGAGGGGCTTCTGCCTCGCGACTGGTGGTAGTTTCTAGCAAAAGTGAAATGAATATATTGAATGAATCGAAAAGGTAACTTTCTAGCGCGATTTGTTGAATAAAATTGTTAAAAAATTAGCACGTAGTTTATACCAAAAGTGAAATGAATATTTTGAAAGCATCGAAAATGTAACTTTCTAGCGCGATTTGTTGAATAAAATTGTTAAAAATATTAGCGCGTATCTACGGCACCGAAGTAAATTCATTTTAAAGCAAACAGAATAGTGGAACCTAGGAAATTGATTAATTAACATCGTCAACAAGCAGAAAATTGTTACGTTAATTATAAGTTGCTATAACGCTTGCTACAATTGAAGCAATTACAGTTTTTTCATATTTGAATTATATTAAGACTAGTTTGATATAAATATATACTGGCAATATATACTACTGACAAGCTAACTAGTAGTTTCCCGGAAAGTTTTGTTTTCTTATGTGTATCTGTCTAACGATTCATTGGAGGTATATTGTGACAAAATGTAAAGTTGGTATTTTTGTGTCGCGTCTCTAGTGATAATTTTCACCGTTTAAGTTTTCGGATATTAGAATTTAGAATCACATGTTACGTTACTGATATGCTTGGTACTGCTGATAAGCGCTTGAGTTACACTTGTACATTTCCACCGTCAGACTTCATAAAAAATCATCCACACTTTAAGTTTATATTTCAGACTTGCTGGTTAGCACGGCGTTGCCCGGTTTAGATAATTACTGCCATATAAAAATCACATTAATCCTGATCCAGTTATCCTGGCATCCCACATTTCATCGCGTCAAATACCATCTTCCCGAATATCTTATTATGAATGTCTCATGATTCCGCCAGTTAGAAAAAATTGCCTGCTACTCCGCGTGGAATTCCGTGAGGTTAAACGTCATGAATTTGATTTATAATTCGCAACTGAAATTTTCTATTTTTTGAAACGAGAGTTAAATGTGTGTTTGATGGAATGTTTATCTAATGATTAACGTTAATTTATTTAATTAAATTAATTCATCAGCTAAATCCTTATTGACGGGATTAGGGACTGGGAGAACGAGTGGAATTGAGGGAACAGGATTCCGAAATAGCTGTCATATAAATATAAATTACTGAATTGCTGCTAAAATTACTGCAGCCATCTAATAGATTATTTTAACGACCAAATGCTATGATGAATCAAGAGTATGAGTCGGTCCACTTGGAATATAATTAATGAAAGGTTGCAGAGGGTGGCTGCAGCGGTCGTTCCGACATGCCGATGTACGTGAGTCACCCCTTGTTTCCCAGCAAGTCGTCTTACTGTTGTTATGTGCAGCAAATTCGTGTATTGTCGAAGTGGTTCTATGGGTAGCTTCACAACCAGGTCTCGGCATTAATTCCTGTTAAATTCCATTGCACTGTTCAGCAAAAAATCGCCACCAATAGGTAAAACAATATATTTCATTGATATCTCATTGCACAAAAATTTAACTTTTTTTGGCGTACATCTTCATCACACCGCGTTAGCTCACTGTTGCATTGAACATAACTATGTCATTATGTCAAAGATTATACGTTAATTTTCAAAATTATCTCTTTCCGGGAGGTATCAACAAACTTTCTCTATTTCTTGCAATATGGCAGTGAAGAGCAACAAAACTATAGAATTTCCGATATTCCTTCCTTCTTTTTCTTTTTTAATTTCATAATAGGCAGATTTTCATGGAGAAATCTTAATCATTAGTTTCAGATTATTCCAAGTACTGTAACACAAAAGGATTAGTTTTGTCAAATACAAGTTGAGATAAATTCAACATTAACAGAACCATTTATAGAAAAACAGGATCCTTAAGAATTTCTCCCTAAAAAATATCTCCATGTTCGCTCGTAACCATCAATTACTCTTAAGTTACTGAGTTTAATTCAATCTGGGGAGAAATATTCGAAGCAATTTCGGCGGCGCGTTGGAATGGAACGATGGAAGTTCCCAGGTCCGACCATCCTATAATTCGCTCCTTGAGAATGAGATTTGCCAGGCACGCCCGTAAAATTCTCCAGATTTATCCTTCAATGATAGTTTCTAGACATGTCATTTCTTGCGTAGCTGCGCAGGCTACTTTAAAAATTCGTTTCACTACGCTACCCTTATTTAATTGCATAAATTAGTGTGCGTATTGAATTGAAATAAAAAGTTACTCACTAAGACAATAACAAACTTCTAACAATTTGGGGAACATGGAAATTATTCAGAAAAAATATAACTCAGTATTCACTGCAGTGAGTGACAGAGAGCGCATTTTCTCGTCGACGAACAAGCGAAGTCACGGACGGACGGACAGACGGACGGACGGGCAGACAGACAGACGGACATGGCGAGCACAATAGTGCATTTTTTCCATAAATGAGAAAATGCGCTAACAATGATTGTCATATTTTCCAGGGCTGATTTTCCATTGTTGTGAATGAAACGTAATAACTTGCGTTGACGTGCTCACTGGCTAGTGTGCTTGACATAACATCTTCTGCATGCGTAGTATATAATGATGTTTAACATATGAGTGAAATATTGCGTCTTAATAATATTTGTTTCTAAGTCTATATCGGTTCTCTCGTATTTCAAGAAATGGATAAGCAATTATTTCTAATGGTAAATTGGACAGGAGAATCAAACCCATTGTGCACACGCGAGCCAAAGTGAGTGGAGGCGATTGTTCGGCAATGTTTTTATATAAGCAGAGACAAACATTTTTGCTGGTGGCCAGACACCTCATTAATCGAGACATTCCATCATTGACACGTATTGCATTATTGACAAATTGCAACCTTGAAACATTTCATCACTATACCAATTCATCATTGGACATTTAATGATAACTATGGGAATTCATCATTGCATAAAGGACATTTTGCAAACATAGATACATGTAAGTTTCTCGAAACACGAGGCTACAGGGTTTCTCGAAAACTTAATTGTTATTAGAGATTTGTATTGAAATATTTTGTGTAAGTTTGCAAATATAATATATAATAGCAATGGTAATAAAGTATTGATTATAAATTATAGAAAAAGATAAAAATCGTAAAATAAAAAATCTCCCTGAACTCGTAATGAACTCAAGTTCTATACTCTCGAAAATAAGTTTAAACTTATTGCAATACTGTTTGCTGACAAATATCGTGGAGCAACTTCATGAAATTTGTAGGTGCTAACTTTATTGCTCGTGGGACCGATTCAAGTCTCGGAACAATCGTTTGTGGCGTAACGAATTGGGCGCGTTAAACAGCAGACTCCAGACCCTAGAGTTCCGCAAGTCAGTAAAAAAAACTACAAAGTTTGAGCAATTATGTCAAAGAAGTTCCTTCTAAATACCGGTTTGGGGCTTCAACCTTCTGAAACTATGTATGGGCATCGACTGGCTAGATCCTAAGGTTTCTTCAACACTCAAAATAATTTTAATGGTATCTTGAAAAATTAATTTGATCTATCTAATGTTAAACAAGTGCCTTAGTTCGAGCTATCGTTCGATCATGTGTGGTAAGATGTGGCTCAATCGACGCCATTACCTCAAAGATTATTGTTGCTTCGATAGTCAAGATGCACTATTTTAATTTATTATTGCATAAGAAGAGCTGCGATTGGTATAACTTCTCTTTGATTTACTTAACACTAACTTAACTTCAGTAACGCAAAGCAAGTTTGCAGCATGCCCGTTATTATTAACAGACATGCATAAAAGTTTGCAGCATGTCCGTTACGTTATTTAATTAAATGGGATAAAACGAATACTTGTATTAATAAATTTAACGGATAACTAATTCATGAAGGCCAATTATCACAATGAAAAGTTTGATAAAAGTTTCCTCAATCATTTCAATTACTGAACAATGAATATAAACTATGCCATACTGCAAACAAGAAACAGGATCTCCATTTTCGTTGAGACATAAGTGTAATTTTTGTGTTATCATTAAAATTTAACATCTGATTGAATATTCAAATGAACACCTCCTCACTGCTCTGGTAGACAGCACACACCGTAATCAATTAAATAGCGAGACAGTTCGACTCCCAGTAAAATAATGTCAACGTTTTAATGCCATGATGTTAAAAATCCAGTGGGAAAGTTAAAAAAAAGTAAAAATCCAGTGGGAAAGTTAAAAATAACATGTATTTACCAATTATTCACAGCAGCTTATTAAACAGTACGAAGACCAAGAGTCTCCAGCAAGAGAACGTGAGGATTAATTCTACAGTGGACGCAGGCTTCATTTATGGAACGCAATGATTGAGTATTTGCTGAATAATTTCAAATAACAAATGCGAAAGGCCTTGCATCGTTAGAATATTTATGGCAAGTGATTTATAAATGTTAAAAGATGTTCGGTGTATGTGAGTTACTAGTCGCTACTGGCGAGAAAAAGCTCTAGAATTCAATCAAAAGTTGTTGATTTGACAAGAGTTAACTGAACTGGAGCGGACAGGTGTGAATATTTGAGGGATACGAAGTGTGGTGGAGGCCGGCCATGCGTCACGTGGCTAATATGAGCGTGCGTGTTGCGGAACGCCGCCGGGACTTGATTTTGATGAGGGGACGGCGAAAGGGAGTGGAAAGATGGTTGAGGGTAGAGTGAGGAACGGCAAAATGAATCTAGCTATTATATAACTGACTCGTCTGAGGAATATGTACCATGCAATATTCACAAATAAACATCGAGTCCTATGCAGTCGACCTAATTCGTGGAACTATTCTAGGTTAACACTCCAGGTTAATCAAAGCTTGCATTCCATCATTTATTACAACTCTAAAATATTTAACGAAAGTGCAGATAACGACTTTTGATTTTGTCTCTGAAAAAAATTTCTATAAAGAAGAGGTTCGAATTCGCTGCGGGACTACGAATCTGTCAGTCAACATAGACGTTATCATGTAGGGTGGTCAGTTGGTTTACGGACACCGAGCTTTCAGAGACATACTTCACAAATTGGTTATATACAATTAAAAAATTTACTAATTGAAAATATCATAATCCTTTAGTTATACAAGTTAGTAGTATTCCTAACACAATAGATGGGTTTGAGAGCACGTGCCAAATTTTCCAGCAAGGTCTGCAAAAAATTAATTAGACTTAGTATGTCTTACAGATTTCTATTTGTTAAATTTCGGGGCAGCTTCCTGCACAGGTTAATTAAGGCAGCAAAATAAGAATACAATCAAATAAATGCGCATTAAAAGAACCATATCACCTTATTTGCGCTGTTTATATATCTTTTATTCGCAGCGCCTTAAAAAAATTATTTGTACGCCGTTCCAGAATAAAATAGATTGCACATCTCTTCTGGAGCTGCTACATTGAATAATTAAATATGGACATTAACTTTATTCCTGAACGAAATATTTGTATGAAGATCTTGCGCAAAACCAAGGTGCAGTACATGTGATGAATAATGTAATTTGAAGACTTAAGTTATTTCGCGGCTGTTGTAATATGCGGCTGTTGTGATATGCAGCTGTTGTAATATGCAGCTGTTGTGATATGCGGCTGTTGTGATATGCAGCAGTTGTAATATGCGGCTGTTGTGATATGCTGCTGTTGTGATATGCGGCTGTTGTGATATGCTGCTGTTGTGATATGCGGCTGTTGTTGCTGTTGTGATATGCAGCTGTTGTGATATGCAGCTGTTGTGATATGCTGCTGTTGTGATATGCAGCTGTTGTGATATGCAGCTGTTGTGATATGCAGCTGTTGTGATATGCAGCTGTTGTGATATGCTGCTGTTGTGATATAAGGCTCCGTCTCCATGAGTCTCCAAGCATCAAGCGACTTGTCTTATTTTGTTCAAGGGACATATAAATGAAGGATATTTATGCGGGATTATAACCTCATTAACCCAGATTGACTATCAACAATGAAATAATAATCTCAAAATTAATTTCAAAATCATATATTTTGTAATTAATATGGTTTTCACGTCATTTTTAAAAAAAATAATTGGATTGGAATATCTTCCTAAGCGGATTCATTTGGTATAAGTTCTTGTCAGATGCATATTGTTGTATTTGCCAATTTCCCTGTGAGTGATTAAACAAAGAAGTAAACAATCTTATCAAGCATCGAAGTTCCTTGTCATGGAATTTAAAAAGTTATGAACCCTGATTCTATTTTAGAAACGGCTGAACTGATACTCATGAAATAATAACAGACTTTTAGTTGCTTCAAAGTGAATAAATTTCTAGGTTTGTGAGATCTTTCGAGTTGAATTTAAAAAGTTGTGAACCAATTCTCACCGTTTGCTGAAATCCCTCCTTATAGGCATATGCGTAAAATTATGCACAATTTTCAGCGAGCTCACATTATAGAGCGTCTGAGCACTGAAATAGCTTTTGTTTATGGATACCCAATCATGCAAGGGATTGTATGCCTTTACCATTCCCAAAAAAATAAATGAAAAAGCCGAAGTTCTAGTAAATTCACTAAATTCGTTTATATTCTGCTGGAAACGAATGTATATTAAAAGTGTAATTGAATGCGAAAGAATGATAGTGAATTTTTACAATTTGTAAATTTCTGGAATTACTCCAACGTTCCAGGAGTATGATAAGACATTGACATCAAGGAATCAAAGTTTGTTTCAGTGAAAGGAAAAGGTTCATGGCAGGCTTGGTCATCAATGGCTTGGTCATCATCAATCAATATATATATCTAAACGAATCAATCTTTTATGAGAATATAAACAAAAATTTGGGGGAATTTAATATTATTTTACAGTTCGCTTCAAAAGAATAATCCAGTTTAAAAAACTTGGTTGGGAGCGAGGTAGACAAATTTCTGGCACAGAGACAAGCCTCAACTTGGACGTCTCCAGCGCTTGGTGCGGATGGGAACGCAAGCGTACCGCAGCTGCCGAGCTGGAGAACGTCGGAGCCATGGTTGAATTAATACTATATTAATTCAACCATCGTTGGAGCCCTCAGATACATGAAGAACACTCCCGTAGAACCTGCACAAATTCAGGACCAGAGTAGGGCTGTGATCAGGTGTAAGTTCTGCAGTAATGACGTCTAACTCCTAGGAAATTTTTTCAATGAGGTGAGAGCAAATGGCGGTAAGGTTGGTGAAAGAAATCTGAAGATTCCTTCAGTACAACTTTTTATTTAGGTTCGGCTAGAAGACACCGGAAATGCGGAATTATTATTGAAAGAAAAAAAATATATTAAAGTTCACTAAGAAATGTGAAAATTTAAATGGATTTTTGTATAGAATAACAAAAATACTCGTATTATGGGTACCTTATTCTGTTCTTTCTTTCCTCGTGCTATGTGAACCTAGGAAACATTGTTCAAAGCGTTAGCTTAAGCGCCTATAAGCAATCGTTAGCAATTTAAGTGATATAACAGGGATAAACAGTTATAGTACGGTTGCATTTACAGAACTTTAAATTAATACAGCATTACGATTACCTGCTAATTGAAGGAGTTCTACTTAACTTTGTTAGATCAGTGATACATACTGTTTTCAGGTTATATGTTCACATATTCACCGGAACTCAAATGTTTAACTTAAATGCTCATGGCTGAGAAGCATAAAGGCAATAAAGAGTTTAAAAGCGACTCGCATGTGAGACGAGCGCCCGCGACAGCCTGTGATTGCATGCCGGACTATTTCCTCTTGTGTCATTACCGTTAGAAAAGACCGGGAAATTGAATGTGAGCGTCTGCTTCTTGCTCACAGAAATGACATCAGCAACTCAATGGACGCTAAGAAGTCCATTGCATAGAGCGTCGCACCTTACAAATTCAGGGCTCGATGCTTGTGATACAGCGCATCTTTTATGAAAGCGATTTATTAAGAAAATAAAGTTGTCGGAGATGCAGGAAAACTGTTCTTTCGTTGAAGAAAGATTAAAAAATAAGAGATTATAATGAAAAATTGTTAAATAATATGTATGATGTCGAAATGAGGAAGATTTTTATTGTTCATCAAAGCATTGATTGTAGTTATGATTATTGTATCATCTTAAATTATTGTAACATCACAAATGTCTCACCTGAGTTAGGGCCAGTGATGGCAGCACACTGCGACTTTCGTCTGTATGCCTCATAAAAACGCACGTGAAATATTGTTTCTTATTCATTGAGATTGTGTATACACCAGTAGTAAATTGTTGTGAAGAACGTGATATTTGCAATATAAATAAACCTCCTTATAAATACGAAAAAAACTTGTTTGATGCGATCGAAACCACAACCTTTTAGGTTCAGCCCGCGGAATCGTTTTCCGTGGTCAAAAAAATTTGCAAGATCAAGTATCTTACAAGGCAGGTTGGCAGGGATCAGCAGGAAAACATGTAGGTATCGTGGATATGTAATGTGATTAAACATTTAACATATTACCATAACACACATATATTATTCAAAAATATCACTGTCAATTTATTCGCAGCGGTCACGACTATAATCGTGCGTAGCTCACGAGTGGCTGGTGTTCAAATTCGTTGTTATTAATTTGCAATCCATGAAAGGAAGCATAATACTTGCGGTTCTTATGTATTAAAAAATTAATAAGTTTTCGCATCGTGTTCATTCAGTCAGCATGCACGGTGCTTGAGTTGCATATTTTTGTACAGTCGCGGCTGCGTGTCGCTATTCTTTCTTTAATTTTTGATAATCCACATAGTCATTTACAAGCTACCGACCATATCAGAGTTATTTCATTTAGCTACAATCATCTCATATATAATGCACGATTTATAATTTATTAAAACAATTAATATTGCTTTTGTAAGCTGTGGAACAGAGTGTCTGGTGTGGCGAGTTCATGATATTATTTTATTTCTTGCTTGTGTGACAGGACCAAGCGTAGCCGATGCCCAAAATGTCTTGTAGATCCGGTTGATTGCTGGCCACTAATGGGCCACCGAAAATCTCCCGTAATATTTGTCCAGGTTATGTCGCTATTTTTTTTTTTAATTTTCAATTATCCATACAGGCATTTACAAGCTATCGACCATATCAGAGTTATTTCATTTAGCTACAATCATCTCACATGTAATGCACGATTTATTATTTATTAAAAAATTTAATATTGCTTTCGTAAGCTGTTGAACAAAGTGTCTAGTGTGGCGATTTCATTACATTATTTTATTTCTTGCTTGTGTGGCAGGACTGCAGCTACCAAGTGGAGCCGATGCTCAAAATGTCTTTAGATCCGGTGGATTGCTGGCCACTAAATGGGCCACCGAAAATCTCCCGTAATATTTGTCCAGGTTAGAGAGAGCGCTAAATGCAAATAAATGACCACCGCTAGGGTAGCAGGACGTTTCGCTAAGGCATGTTACGAATCTGTAGTGAGACGATGTCATTTCTGCTATGGGAAAACCTATTGCAGTCTTTGAAGATGGCGTAGTCTTAGGTTTAATCCTCAATAGTTCCATCTAGTAGATCGGTGGCATGAAGGTCATGTCACCGTATGGGGTTCTAAATCTGCTTCCAAGCCTTCTCGGCGAACAGTTGATGCAACAGCTGACTGCTTCCCGAGCGTAAAACGCAAAAGTTTTTCACTCACCAAGACATTGCCTCACAGAGGCGTCGTTAAAAAGACGTGAAAGGCCAAAACTTGCTTCGTTTCATTGACAGAGTCTCCGCCAACGACTCCCGTAAGGCTCTCGCCTAGATTCCACAATTACGCGGCACCAAGAATGACATGAAATTCCTGAAGGAAATTTCAAAAAGTATTTTCGAATGCAGTCGACCCCCCGAGTTCAAGCAGAACCAAAACAGTGGCAGCGAATTTTTAGAAGATTTCTCTGCACTCTTAGGCTTCCGTAAAATTTTATGTCCATTCACGGTCAGATATATTATCAGCAGGAATCCCCTGTGGGAAAATTTAAATCCAAGTTCGCCCGTACCAATTCTACAGAGAGCAAAGCATGTTACCATGAGCTAAGGTAGGAATCGCGATGTATGTATTGTGGTTTGGCCTCATTAACCCAGCATGTCTGCAATATGTTAAAAGAGGTAGAAGGTATAGGTACATCGGTACCATACAACATACCACATGAGGTAGATGGTATGGACGCATCGCTATCTTGCAACATACCACATGAGAGATGGTAGTATAGACGAATCTGACGGTAGATGGTAGTTTAGACGACGAAAATAAATTTGTTATTCGTCAAGATATCATCACAACATCTCGGTAGGATGAAATTTCTTTGTTCATACATTTATTGCTGGGAAATAAATTAAGTCTTTCGCAAGATTCATGCTAAGACGAAAGACTGATATTATATAGTACACCTGAGCAATTACATGAAGTCAATGCTTCCAATTATTTAATTTACATAATTAGATTTTAGTACAAACGAGATGGAAACTTTAATTATCCACTTACACCTACAGGAAACCAAAGGCTAATTAACGAGCAATTGACAAAACTATCAAAATGTTTTACGAGCCTGAAACTTAAAAATTAGGTTTAATTATTTCCTTATCCTGAACAGAGCTGATATATCAATTTGACTGAGAAACATATACTTTTACTGACAGAAAAAAGTAGAAACGTAGGTAGGGACAGTCACATAACGTAGAAGACATATATCGAAAAAGATTTGGGCAGTTAGAAGCCATCAATTTTAATTTATGAAATTTGGATTGACCGTGGTAGCTAACTATTGCCGGCTTGTTGAATTATATGTATATTCGTTACGTAAATTCGCTTGCTAAGGTTTTGTATGCCCGATTTTTTGTTTCTCATTCTTTTTAAATCGTTTCCTGTAAAAACAAGCAATATAGAATGATAGAATATGTATCATAAAATAAGTATTGCACTCAAGCTATTACTAACAAGTAAAATCATTTATTTAGAACGTAGGTCACGACAAAAAAACTTTGTTGCACATTATAAACGAATCTTTAGAATTAAAATACACGTGCCAAATATATTTCCTTCCCTCAACTGTAGCGCACTAAACAAAAACTTAAGACGCTTACAAAACTCAACAGGTACACGCAGGCCCCAGACGAACGGAAATATAAAATGTGAATTGGAGAAGAAATAATTCAATTTTCACTTACTTGTCCTAGTTAACACAGAAAGTATTTTATGTTAAAGTTTCAGTACTGTGTAAAATAAAGCTCGATTTAATAATGAGCATATAACAGGAATGAGAATTTCCACAGTTAAATGATTCTATAGCGGTAAGTCGATTCAGCCCCGCTATAAGCTAAATTACACGCGACGAGTGATTTAGACTAGAATTAATCGAGAGAGACGAGTGTTAGGAGAGTGTATTTAAGTGTATGTAACCGTAAGTTGTATCTGTAGAATAAATGAAATATAGTACAAATTAGGCTGAAGTCGATTTTAGATGCAATCAAAGTACAAGGAAATATTACAAATTTGAGAAACAATTTAGGAGCCATTCAAGGGATTACCCTAAAACGTTGGTGGGCAAGGATGTATAGTGAGGTTACCGTTAACTGAACTAACGAAGAAAGAAAAAGTCAATTTAGAAGTAGTTCGGATGTTTACGAAAGGATTGAATTTATTATAAAAATTGAAGATTTAACTAATTATAACCAAGTTTAACATTGGATGTCCCTACAATTCCTTCTCTGTTGAAAAAGTTAGAGTTGTACATTGAGATCATTGAATTAGTTGAGAGCAGTTAATGCCAAATGTTAGGAAGTAGTTAAAATTTGTATGTGTTTTTCTGGTCGTTGTAAAATGCAAACAGCTCGGTCTTATTTATCTTATCTTATCACTACGCCAATAGTTAATGAATTAAAAATTTTTTATAAGTAAGCATGTGAAAATTTGCCAGGGGTCAATCGTACGCTATATTTAATACATACGCGCATACAATTTTGCTGGAAAAATTGCGTTTGTCAATCCGTCAATGGATTCCGACGATACCCATCCTACTGCGGAAAACTGCCGAGACATGACATGAGAAAGCAGTACATAGTATAGGCTTTCTGTATTGGGGAATCTAATTCATCCAAGATTCTCGTTTTTTAGAGAAAAAAGTGACCCGCAATAAAAGTCGCTTCTTGGCAAGACAGCCTCGGCAAGAATTAAACCTCGGCAGCTGGATACAAGAAAGTGCAATTTCGAAATGGCCTACGATTTAAAATTACGAGTCCTGAGGCCGTCTTGCGTTGGCATTTCTTAGTAGGATTTTTGCCGGAGTAGCGGAGGTTCCGTCGGCGAATAATCCATTCGAGTAAAAGGAATGAACCTAGCTGGTGTTGTGAGAGGCGTGGACTGAAGGGCTCTTCATCATAAACCTAAATGCCAGGAATTACTCGAGCAATTCATCAAAACACGAAATATGGGAACGTCAAACATTCGTTTTCATTAACTCGCGTCGTGTCGTTAAGATAAATACGGCTCTATGAAATTTTTTAATTATTTGCCCTTCAAGATTAGGCAATGAACATATATTATTTCATAAATTCATATTCATATAAAATCGCACTGCCACATCAAAGAGATGAGAACGACTTGATTTAATTGAACTTCTGCATTCTTGGTGTTGCACTTCACTGGAAATTTTACTTAAATATGCATTTAACATCTTTGTCATCCCACTGTTCCTTGCATCCCACTGCTCCTTGTGTTGCATTTAAAAGTAACAAGGAAGAAAATATTTCTGGTTCAGCTTCTGCTATTTTAACCGGCACTGTTTGATTTCACCTCGCCAAGTTGGTAAACCAACATTAGTTCATGATGAACAATATCACTATATAATAGCGATGAGTGTTACATTGCTAGCACCTATCGTAGAAAGAAATCAACAACTGTATCAACTGTAGAAAGTTTTAATTAATTTTTTTTAAATTAATTTTTAATTTAATTAATTTTAATTTTTTTTTGCATGCCGAATGATAATTGAATGTCAAATTAAATCTAAAAATATAAACTTTGAACGATGCGCATTATATTAGTAAATAAATTTCATTCATTATTGGCATTCCTCAAGCGAGGAGTTGAAAAAATACGCGTATTACTTCAACTTTAACAAATAAAAACTAAACTAGACTCGAGCATCAAACTTTTTATTCTCAATTCTTCAATTTAGGTTTATTCTCTTACTTTTTAGAACTGCTTCGTTCCCATCGATATCCACTGTCAAGAAACGAATTACGTGGAAATGTGACTGATGATTACAACACCATACTTACATGGAAAATGAATCCAATCGATTCTATAAATGAGACCAACAATGAATTATAGAGAATTAAACAAAAAGTGAACGTATGCGATAAAAACAATGCACTGTATCTTACAACTTACGCAATGCTGTGCAGACACTCGCAGTGCGGCAAGAAGTAATATACCAGAGCGTTTATTATCATCAACACCCACATCATGTACAATGTCAGATAAACATGCAATATCGGGAGCTATCATGCTAGTTAATTTTACGAAAATTTATATACCTGCTACATAACCAGGATGTACAGTGATAAGAACAAGATTTAATACAGTGATAGTTGCGCGAGTGCGTTGGTCGGTGTTGAATTAGTTTACAATATGCAATAATGCAACTTTTTAGCGTTAAAAAACAAACAGAATCATGCGGTACTAGTGACACGCATGAAATGAAATATGCAATTTTCAATTGTAACTCAAGTAAACCACGTATATTCAATAGAGCAAAACGAACGCCTTCAGTTGTGTAACTTTGGACCGAGTTAAACACACGCGGCTGGAAGCGATCACCGGCGGTATGCGTCGTGTATAAACATCCGTGGCGAGCAGAAGTTCGCCCGAGCAAGAATCTAATGAGCGATTACTGCCCAGAAAAATATCCCAATTAACATAAATATTCTTCATCGGACGTGTAATTAACAGGCGAACTCCACAGAAGTCTGGTTGAATTTCGCTCCCTCAATTAGCGCTTCATAGCCAGAATTTTATGACGAGCGAGGAGCGGATGCCTTGAATTAAGAGACCGCGTACACGACCGAGCGCTGACGCCGCTGATGCAGTGAATTAAGAGACCGCGTACACGACCGAGCGCTGACGCCGNTGTATAAGAGACAGCTCTACAACTACAACCATCTCTATCACCCGAACCATCATCAGCAAACCAATAACCACCTTCCACACCACAACTATCACCCCAACCTACACCAGCACCCTAACCCTCCACAAGCACCCCTACTAATATCATCACAACTACCCCACCACCATCGCAACAACCACACCACACCTACAGCACCCCCAATCCCCCAACCAGCACCACACCACAGCCACCACCATCCCCCAACCAGCTCCACACCACAGCCACCACCATCCCCCAACCAGCACCACACTACAGCCACCACCATTCCCCCAACCATCACCACCCCACCCCCTCAGGTATGCAGACGGAATGCAGTGTCTGCGCGGCCCAATTAGAGATCGCCAAGTCAGTTCGGTTGCTGCTGAAGTTCGCCATTTGTCATGACGAATGATCAGGATTCTTATAGTCGGTTACGCTGCAACTCGCTTAATTTTACAGCATGCTTGCCGCGCGCTCTCCTCCTGATCCGCTGTCTCTGGATGCCGGCAGGAATGTTCAATTTGGACGGCATGTTTCCCCTTAAGTTCCGAAGAACGAGAGAAATTCGTAATTGCAATGATACACTTCTTCTCTGCGCTGGGCTTGTGGATTATTCGTCGGCATCATTCAGTACTTTCACAAGTTCGTTTACAGCGCAGGTTTCTAGTTGTCGCTCACAGGTAGTAAGAAGGGCTATAAACTTTTATATGCTGATAAAGAATAGCAATTTATTCATTTATTCATGACTGGATGACTGAAATTTTTTTAGCCAAAAAATGTATAGGGTAAGTAATCAGATTAGAATACGGTCGAAGTATATAGGTGCATTTTCTGCACACGCGGAGGAGTTTATACTCAGATGAGGTATTTAAGAATATCGCTATAAAATACTTGATTATTTCACGGTTATAAAATATAAGATTCGCACAATAAATTAACTAAACAAATGGCTTGATGGGGGAAGGTAGTACAAAGTATAATTAATACGGTAATTAAGTGAAATTTCCGCATTGCAGTAATTAGTTTCTCCCCTCTTTGTCGGCTGCAAATCAGACAACATTCTCTTAATAGAATAAACAGCTCACCTGCTAGTCAATTCTCTCCCCGCTTTGCTCAATCACATTTCTAATTCACCACAGAAGCCGAGATCATTCCAGCTAGTAATCAAAGTATTATCCAGCAAAATCTAATTACCCACAGGGTTTGAAGTTTCACATACCAAACGCTGCAGGAATTTGCTTTCGTTGCCGCGAATGCCGTTAACGTCAATCCAGCGTTTGTTTTATCAGTCAGCTGAGGGACCGACAACTACAATAAAAAACCAGCGGCTTGGTTTGTAACTATAATTTATCTGTTGTTCTTTACGTTCGTCAGTTGATAAAGAACGGAACTTGCGAATGGAGGAACAAAAAAATGTTCAGACGACCGATGACTTGCCGGTAATGGTAAAAACTTGCAGCTTACTTTGTATATAAAGATATATTATTGCGTCTTTAGTGAATTGCGCCGGAGATTTATTTCTCATTATATTTGATTGTTAATTGAAAAGATGAAATCTAACATTTTTGCGGGAGTTGTTGTTAGTCATTAGCTTGCACTTATCCTGCGTAGTTGTAATCACATAAGAGTTTGTGGATGGGTAATTTGTTAATGTTGGTCGATTTAATAGAATTTTAATTGATTCAATCATTAGTTTGCAATAAAAAAATACAACAGAACTCAACTAATTATATGTATTTTTCCAATATATAAAGAAATTTTCATTTAATATTAATAACTGAGCCTAAAAATGTACTCTAGAAGGTAATGCTATCAGATGAGATACACAATAAATATATTCCAAAATATTCCTTGAATTTGACCGAAATCAAAACTCTGAGAAACATTGTCATTAAGGGAAGAGAACTCGTTTAGTGGAAGCTTTTCGATGATGTCGTGCCGCTCAGACCTTTCGTTCTCGTGGCGTCCGAGGCTCGTTTGTTAGCCAAAAAACCTGTTATAAAGCTCATAAAAATATTCCAATTAATTGGTAGCGTAAGAAGTCACAATATTTGGCGTGAGGACGCACGGTTGCCTACATACCACGGACGGCAGCCATGCATCGGCGCGCTACGGTTCGTCCCAATTCTATTTTACGCTTCACAGCGACTTATTTAGTTGCTCGAACAGCGAAAAATTTATGCACAAATTAGAATTCTGCTTTGTTTTCATTGATTAAAGAGTCAAATCATTGATTATTAGGTTAGGCCTCGAAAACGTGGTTTTGAATTTTTTTCGTTATAATGGCTAATGAACCGAGTAGAAAACGCACCCAAGCTCAGACGTCATGACGTCATGATTTTTTTCCAAAAATAGGCTTGCTGTGTGCAAGTAGTATCATGTAGATTGATATCAGGTAAAATATGCCTTGATTTTTTAATATTTCTAAGTCAGTTAACATATTCCAGGACAATCATCAGAAGCACAGTAGAGATTTTTCTTCCAATTTATCATTGGCATTATTTTTCAACAGAAACATTTGATGATAACGTACCTATCAACGACTATCAAAATATAACAATGAGTTTTGAAAATGAGACGCGTAGTCCGCTTGGGTATAACGAGCAGATGAGGTTTTCTGAGTCACGTCTTCAACGTCTCCCACTCTGTTCAGTTCTCGCATGGCCGCGGCTTTGACTAATGATGAGTATGAGCACAAGCACTTCTTGCTCGGGCACGTCGTTATACGAGGGAGAGCCGAGCTCGGCAGCACAAATGACCGTAGTCGTTAGAATGAATATAATCAGGAATTTATATTATGCATGAAGTAATTCGTCATTATTTTTCGCAGCAGTTTTTTTTCAATTAACTTTTCATTCATTCACTAACATTCGAATGGTTATTTCATAATGACGAACGAAATCAACTCTATTGACTTCTGGGTTAATAAATTTTTCACGACCACAAAAAAGTTCTCAAGACGAAGAAACTCTCAATGGAAGCGTTGCTGTGTGATGGTTCTTTGACCAGCGGCGTATCGATTGTTAGGGAAACTTCGTCATCGATACTTAATTGACCTGTATACTTAATTTAACATCGATACTTAATCGACCTGTATACTTAATTGAACATCGATACTTAATTTACCTGGCGAGATTTTAAGCAAATTGCGTTGAAATAAGTGATTTGAACGAGCTGTGCCTTGAGCGAAATCACTGCGAACACGATGCGTGCTTCTGCACGCCTCCAACATGCTGACGCCTCCAACATGCTGAAGCCTCCAACATGCTGAAGCCTCCAACATGCTGAAGCCTCCAACATGCTGAAGCCTCCAACATGCTGACGCCTCCAACATGCTGACGCCTCCAACATGCTGACGCCTCCAACATGCTGACGCCTCCAACATGCTGACATCTCCAAGACAAAAGATTCTCAACTCAAACGTCAAGAACGTTAGAGTTGCGGTTACAGTAGGAAAATTAAAACGGTCATTGTCTAAATCCCGACAAACTTTTTTACACACCGATCAAGCAACAGATGAATCACAGGTACACCGTCTTGCAGGGCCTAGCAGAGACAGGTGGATCTACAAACGGTCAAAAAGTGTATCGCTGTTTACAAAGTCTCACTCATTTTTCTTTGTTTAGAATGACAATAGCGCTCGTAATCGCCTAAATATTTCAAACTTTATCGCGATTGTTGGGTTTCCAAGTTTACAAGAAAAGGCATTATCACGAGATCGAAGTCAGATCACTAATTAGAATGATAATAACGATAGTTTATAAATTATTATGTGACCACAGAGAGTAACACACACTCATAATTACCCATTTTAATTACAATTCGAAATGTTTTACAAAAAAATTACAATAAACAGCCGCAAAGTTTTTTTCTGAATTTGATTAAAAAAGTGTATGTAACGTGAAACATGTTCTGAATTTTTTTAAATAACTTGCATCTTTTTTGCGGGTTCATGAGGGATAAAAATTCCTACCAAAGTAGAGATTGAATGTAAACCAACAAATTACAATTATATAGCAGAACTTCACCACGCGTATTAGGGTGGGGTTGAGTCCTCTTAATCCTGCGGGTCATCGCGGGGCCAAGCAGGTGGTATAACGCCCCTCAGTCTCCCCTCAAGAAGCTGGGAGCGCCGCCAGATGCTGGCCACATTACACGCAGAAGAATGGCCTCTCCCCGACACGGAAAAGCTGAGCTGGTCGCGTCTTGGGTCTATACACTTTCTTGTAGCTGGGGAGTCGGGGTCATGATTTTTGACCTGCTGCTGTACGCACGCTTGTTACTGATACATCTGTACTAGTTGCTGCTGTACGCCCGCTTGTACCTGATACATCTGTACTAGTTGCTGCTGTATGCACGCTTGTATCTGATACATCTGTATTAGTTGCTGCTGTACGCACGCTAGTTACTGATACATCTGTACTAGTTGCTGCTGTACGCCCGCTTGTACCTGATACATCTGTACTAGTTGCTCCTGTACGCACGCCCTGTCTCTTATACATCTGTGTTGCTGCTGTACGCACGCTAGTTACTGATACATCTGTACTAGTTGCTGCTGTACGCCCGCTTGTACCTGATACATCTGTACTAGTTGCTGCGTATAGTACGCACGCTTGTACCTGATACATCTGTACTAGTTGCTGCGTAGTACGCACGCTTGTACCTGATACATCTGTACTGGTTGCTGCTGTACGCACGCTTGTATCTGATACATCTGTACTAGTTGCTCCTGTACGCACGCCAGTACTAGAAACAGCTGCAGTTTTTGCAGCTGTACCCATGCGAGCATTTGATACATCTGTGGTTGTAATCCCAGTGAGTAATAAAGCATTTGTAGCAGCTGTGCACACTGAAGCATTTAATACATCTGTAGTTGTAGCAACGATGCGTACTGAAGCATTTGATACATCTGTAGTTGGAGCAGCTGTGCACACCGAAGCATTTGATACATCTGTAGTTGTAGGTGGTGCAGCTAAACTTCCATAACCTCCAGAAGTGAAGTGGAAAAACGTGCTTCCATTGCCCGATTTCGAAATTTGATCAGTTTACATTGAACTGGAGGACTCACATGGGCGTATATGAAAGTTTAGCATATGTAGCCGATTGCTACTGAGTGTTGGAATGAGTCAAACTCATACCTAAACTCGCTAAAATCTTTTTCTTCGCAACAAATTGGGAAATTGTTGTGCGCTTGTAAATCGAGAAACAACCTTTGACACATGCACTTCAAATTCAATTACTTTTAAACAAACACCAAATAATTTAGTATCAAGTACGGTTACACACTTTTAAACAAACACCAAATAATTTAGTATCAAGTACGGTTACACAAGCACCAAATAACTTCATGTCAACCCANTTACACAAGCACCAAATAACTTCATATCAAGTACGGTTACACAAGCACCAAATAACTTCATGTCAACCCCGAAAATGATGGTCCCAATTCCCAAAACGACGTGAATGAATTGACTTGTTGGTCTGCAAGGTACACGAGTGTGAAGGTTGCAGACAATTCCGAGATCTATAACTGAGTATTACAGTGTGGAAGGCCGCGCGTGTTCCGAGGTTTTTACGGAAACATTTCATTAGCGGCAAACGGCGCGGAGCTGCGCACCCTACACATTATACTAAATAACGTGGCTTGAGCAACGACCGACAACAATTGTACGCAAGTAATAGCCCTCAAACAATTTATGTGCCTTCCTATAATAAGCTCGTGCTCTATGGCATCATTTGTTCGGCGGCTCGAAATGCTTTCTCCTGCTGAGCTGAATTACAAAGGTTTAATTTTCAGTGGGCTTATTTGACACCTCGGCAGGCACGAGGGATTGTAGAACTTTTTTTTTTCTGAGCTCTGAGAGTTGGATTACTCTACGATTAGCTGTTTTAACTCTTGAGTTCACCTCAAATGAGTGTTAATCAATATTGTAGTATTAATTTATATTACGAGGGTCAGTTTAGGATAAGCCTAAATTTAATAGCCGGATAGCTTGATTTGCTAATTTGACGATTCCAATCCATCAACATTTCTTTATTAATGAGAGGCTAACAAGTTACCAAAATATAATATAATATACCTGTTCATTATTGAAAATCACGACCCCTCTTAAGCTCACCAATAATAACGCACCTTGCACTTGCCAAGGAGCACCGAGACTTGGCACTTGGCTTGGCTACTATTGGACTACTACCGCGACTTGGCTACTTGGAGCACTTGGTAGCATGGCTACGAGCATTTAGTGGCATGGCAACCATGTGCACTTGATGTTTGCTAACGCCCTGCGAAAGTAATTTCTTTTATCAGTATCATGACATTTTTGGCCATCATAGAAAGTAATATTAAATTTAGACTTTAGACCGTTCATCCTGAGTACAATTTGTCAGATATTGTTCCCTAGAAATTCAGGAATATCATTGATATTTCAAAAGAATTTGCTGTGCTTGCATCTGCTATTTGAAGGTGCGTTAAAGATGCTAAAGTAAATTTAAAATTAATCTATAAATATTCAATAATTGTATGGAGCAACTGGCATGGCATGTGGTTCAGTTACTCGCGATTACGAATATGCTAAACGTGGTTCGATTGTATTTATTCAAGTCATGTTTATTCGTAATGAGTAAAATACAAGTCGTCCATTCAAAAATGTTTTCTTTGCATCAAGATAAGCTAAGTGTGATATTAGCGATAAGGGGAAGCCACAACAAGGAGTATACGACATAAATTCTTCAGTCAAGGTGGCAGATCTGAATTGAAAAGAAATATCCCAGGTCGATCAGTAGAGCCTATCTTCTATAGTTGTGACACTCCGACTTGGGGCAAAACGCAGAGTTCATCTGCACAAGAAGCTAACAAAAACTTTCACTTACGATTTTGAAGTAAATTAAAGTTAGGAAGTTAGAACCGAAACTCAGTCGCCCCATTTTTATTCCGGTCTTGGTCCAATCCGGACTTTCAAACAGTTCTCTTCAGCTGGGTTTCCGTCTTCAGAAAAGTTGGGCGTTCAGATTTACTAGATTTATGGGGGAGCATTTTTTATGGGTTGGATCGAGCGAGGTGGTGGTAGCTATAGGACGGGGGCCGCAAAATGAGGCTCAAGACCAACGATTTGAAGCAAGGAAAAAAATGAGCAAAAAATTTGATCCGGGAAAATATGAGGCTCGTGTCGTGGAGTTCAACGCCGCTCGTCAGACGTGGACGAATAAGGGGTGGACGAGTTTTTTTTCAAATTAACAGTCACAAAATTAATAGTGGAACTCAAAATCATCTAAAGCTTCATGCAAATGGTATTATTGAAAGTAAAGATGGATATGTGCCCCAGTAATATGAATGATTCCGTGGAAACCTCAAGCGTGAAGTCACGCTGAGTTTGCAATAAAACTTTTTAATATTTTTTTACTTTGAAACGGCGAAGACATTTCCAGTTCAATATATTTAAAGAGCAATGTAATTTCCAGCGTTTTAATGAATGAGTAAGAAATATCAGAGAATAATTATTTGAGCTGAAATAATTACTTTACAATGAAAATAATCTAGGATCACCTTATTGGCAAACGAAATTATCACGCCTTCGATGAACCTCATACTGATCACTGAGCAATTGTCAAGAATCATAGTACCAACTTATTTATCATTACTTGAGTCCATAATAATTGCAAGAATTAAACATAAAAATTATATTTTCGATCATATATACATTCCATTCATGTATTTAGGTCAGTTTATTAATTATAGACGATAAGCACGATCCACTGACCACCTCTGTCGCATGTCCTCCTCAGTCACCTCTGATATGATCGCATAAATTCAGGATGAGTGCACGAGCTGCACACAAAGGGGGAAGCTGTACTTATGTAAACTTGTGCTCAAGATATCCTTAACTGAAAGGGTTAAATTAATACACTCAAGCCGAATAAAGACCTGAAATGAGAAGGAGGTTCTGAAGAACATACGTTTCGATTATCAACTGTTTTTTTTAAATGCATGGCTTTCACACTGCCATTCAGCCCATTGCAACACAATGCAACAGATCTAAATCAACAACGATAAAGCTTTGAGTTCACAAAATACGTTCAAGTCAGTCGTCGACATTTTTTGGTTCCTTAGTAGCTATAGCATTACATGATTTGACATTAATACTCAGGTCTTTGTGATGAATTCCATGGCGATATTTCTTCATATTATGCGCTGCCCTAAAATGTTCAGTACGTCGAAAGCAGAAATGCATATTGATTTTGAAAGAGAATATCCAGTGAAAGTGCGGTCAGCGTAAGGTAATCTAGTGCTTATCTTGCTCCATATCGCCGAGTTCTGCCGTTCAAGTTTTTCAGGTTAATGGACGTCACAAAGAAGGCTTCGCTGTATTCAACATAAACAGATCACCTTTTCAGGTCGGTAGGTGACAGGAAAAACTGAAGCAATCAAACATATTTAACGGAGCTTAGTCATCAAACTCTTGATTTAAATTAAATGGTTTCTACGACTCTAGTTCCATATATATACTGCTCCTAGCTGATTTCTGTAATAATGTACATTGTAAAGGAGAATTTTAGGAACACGAAATAGCCAAAACAATTCCCATAATGAAAATAATATTGACGTGTTTCCATAGTAGTAAATTGTTCACGATGATCAACCGGCAAATTTTCCTCCTCGTTTTAAACATTTTACTCATAGCGGACTTGTAGTTCTTGAGGAAGTGCAATAAAATCCTAAAGCAACAGAGCATTGCTTGAATAGAGAACAAAATCCACAAATTTAGCTTCACAAAACCCGTCTCTAACATAAATAACTAAAATTTAGATCAAAGTAAAAAATATATTATGCGAACTTCGATTCTTAATTTTTCATAAATTTCAACGGTAATTTACTTGTTCAGCCTGTTGGTTTGGTGCAATTGTTCCGATAGTATCTCTCATGTGAGACTATAAATACATCCTGAGCGCAGCTGAATTATTCCTGACGCGAGGTATATAATATGCTGGTATATAATATATACCAGCAGCATATATACCAACAGCATATATACCAAAGCTTTACCAATATGCTGGTATATAATAGGTAAAGCTTTGGAGAAATTTCATCGCAGATCAGTAAGTCAATCATAGGCGCAGGTAAACTTGCAGCGCAACTTCCATCCTCATTACCTTTAATTGGAACGCCAATGACAAGGAGTTCATTGCTTGCCATCTGGTCGAAGAAAATTCAATTAGAAAGGTTTTTGCACTCCTCAGTAAGTCCCTTAACTTTGCACGCAACCAAAGTTTTAATTATTCTCAGTGGAAGCTGCCGCACGCCGATCGTTCGATGAGCTAAAATGTGGAAAGCGATTACCGCTCGAGAGCAAATATGGGGCGCAATTGGGCAGTGTTTCGCTAATTCTAACATCGCGTTAGTCATGACGCTAATTAACGTTCCCTAATGGGGAACGTAGCTGCTCTTCCGCTACACTTGTTCTTAATGTAAGGGTCATAGATATGGATGAACGTTAGATTTTGTTCGTCAACAAGTAGATAATATTACGTCGTTGGAACGAACATTGTTCAAGTTTAAATTAAAATGAGAATGTAGGCGTTAATGGGAATTTTTAATGAGATTTTAGATATCAATGTAGATATTGCAATGTGATAAGCTCGATGTGCTTGTCAGGTTAACGGAA
The DNA here is from genome assembly GCF_000764305.2 of Hyalella azteca. Lineage (NCBI taxonomy): Eukaryota > Metazoa > Arthropoda > Malacostraca > Amphipoda > Hyalellidae > Hyalella > Hyalella azteca. Next base: position 27,775 of record NW_025935906.1, on the reverse strand, counting down.
TATTCGTTTGAATTACCGTAGAGTTTTCCGCAACCTTAATTTGTCTCAACCGAAATGTTTATTTGCATGAACTTTGAATTGTGTTAATTAACATAACGTAAATGAATGAAGTAAATTTACAATTGTATTCCAGTGACTCCTCGCCAGTGCAAGAGATGAAACTGAATAGGCCTGCAAACTTTTTGATTAAATAGAAAGAAAATTATTTGAAATTTGGATATCCATCACTGTGGAGCAGGCCTTTGGTTTTAAATTAAGCCGTCAATGCCTTTAATTGTTACAAGGCGATGAACTTTGGGGAAAGAAAGTTTATATGCAGAAAGTTTATATGCAATTAGTTAAGAGCACTCCTACCTGGAAACTTCACTTCCACAGCCTATGCAATATTGGGAATTCTTCTCAATGCTAATTCGTTTACGAACTCATATTGTACTTATTCATAACGAACTCTTGTTTAGTAATGGCACATAACAGAAACGCACGTATGAAATCCATAGCGATTTGAGCGACACATATCGGCCAGAAAAGGTGATAAGGATCACTTCAACAGCCCTTGCCGTGACATTTATTAAATACATTACAAACTTCCTTTCTGACTCGACGCTTGATTTGCCAATTTACTCAAATGTGATGACGAATTATCCTCGCTCCGAATAGCTTCAAATTGAAATTTTATTCATTTCGTTGGCGCCATGAGTAACGAATAAATGTTTCTATGCCCCTCAATATAATTTTTGATTTGATGGAGGAACGGATGGACATAATTTTTATCCAGGATGCGTAATGCAGCAAAAATTATTTTATATCATTAAGAGAATTATAGCTCAAGGAACGGTTCCGGAATTGACCCTTTAAGTATTTAATCAAACATTAGTTCACGTGCATATTATCATAATTTGATTGAAAGGAATTAAATCTACACCAAAATCATTAATAAATGTGGAAAGTTAGAACAGTGGCAAGCTATTGGCTTTCAAAGTTAGTCTGTTTAATTACATGAAAATTTATCCTCCTTAAAAGTGAGATGTGAAGAGAGCAAACAGACGAATATCATGGCATATATGATCAGGGTTCTCGGTGGGGTTGCTCAGCTGGATTATTTTTAACGAGTTTGCTCTTGGTCTTAAGGCCTGTAGGTAGGCTGGCTCGAGACGAGGGCTATGAGGATTAGGCTCAGTCTAGCATAGTAAGCTGCACCGCCAATGCCACGTCAGCGACTCCACCACGTCGCGACCCAAAAGAAAATCCTGAGAAATTTTTCCACTTCCATTTCCATGAAAGTTTAGGCTTTCAATCGCTTTTTGTTGATCTTTCAATCGTTTCAATCGTCAACAGGAAAACAAATTGGTTTTATAACATATGTACGCCAGTATAATTTTTATCCTGCTAGAATGGTGTATAATAGGAAATTTAACGCTCTCTTTCTTCAGTTGAAATTTCAGCAACCATTTCTTGATAACTCAATGTAAAGTTTTGTCTCGATTTAATTTGTGAAACTTTCTAATACCTATGCGTTTAGTCCTTTGCCGAGCTAATGACGTGAAAACGTGACAGATTTTAGTGCTCCTGTGAGCACCAGAAAATAATCTCTTCTTGACACATCTTCATGACACCTCATTCCAATAAAATATATACAAACAACCTCATAACTTCGTAGCCACACTCAAACTTCAAAACAGCATGACACCACAGCATGACACCACAGCATGACACCACAGCATGACACCACAGCATGACACCACAGCATAACACCACAGCATGACACCACAGCATGACACCACAGCATGACACCACAGCCACTCTGTCGTACTGCAGCGAGGCGCCGAAAAAAAGGTTATGTCGAAATAGCTTCCTTATTCGCCTAATAATTTGCTTGAAATTTTTGGGTCGCTTCTGCAAGGTTTTGAGGAGTGGGGGGACTGCGGAGATGAGGCCTCCTGTCTCTTGTTTGCCAGAACACTGTTTGATGAATACACGTTATTTCAAGGATAGGCAGAAAGTGCTTCAAGTTTGATGAATATAAAGTTCAGGATTGTGCATTGTAGGATGCAAACTTATCCAACCAATGATTAAATTCTTTATATTTTTGAAGAACAGTTCAATGGAAAACACTGATCATTATTATCCAAATAAATTTAAAGTGCGAAACGTTGTTACGTCATTTCGCTAACAACGAATGTTTAGTAACGACAGGTTTCTTGCATCACGACGCGCGGTAACGTAATATAGCCGACAATATCACTGCGACAACGTGAAAAAAACACATTGCTGTAGCAATCATGGCGAACATACAGACGCTGGAGATTGGAAAAAATCGACAAAGCTTATCGGTGAATTGGAGCACAACAAAAGTATTCAAGTTGCTAAGAGTTTGGAGGGCTTCTCGAGACTCATTATTGCTGCTACTTCGTCTTGAATATTGAAGTGTTCGCTCGTGTCGGCCCAGAGTCTAGAGCCCTCTGAGATAATCACAGGCCCTGCTCTTCAATCAATAATTGGCGATGACTCGAGAGGCCCTTGAAAAAAGTGTAGTTTTGTCACAAGAGATTTGCCGTCGCAGCGCTGCTGGTCTGTGCGCACTATCCTCGTTAGCGGATGAACCCTTGGCAGTTAAAAATTTGCGGGCCACTTGACGGAAAATGAAAACGTAGTCCATCATTTCTAAGCGCAAGGGGAACATACAAAGCAATGGGCTGCTCTTTAAAACATCCACCGATAATTTCTCGTAAACTGAGAGACTGAAATCAGTTAATGGATCACATCATTTAGATGTGAGATATTTTTACATTATCCACATCTTATTCATAACTGAAAATATTTGCTTTATTCATTCAAATAGATGGTTTTATTTTTTCTATTTTAATCGGTACAAAGTTCATCATAAATTAACATTACCGGAGTGTTTTGCATCTCAAAGACTACGAATCATTTTGAGTAATTCAATGATAAGTGGCAACGAACTTTGAGTATTAGTTAAAATTTTAATATAACCTGCCCAAATTTTCCCAAACATACAATACGTGACATGCAGGCGGAGTAAAGAACACTTGAGCTAATGATGCGTGTGATGCGTGAGCTCGTTACTTAGACTTTCACGACCAAGTTACCTTAGTAAATTCCGTTACAGTTCAGAGATGAATCATTAGTAAATCAAATCCATTCAATATATATTTTTTTGTATTAAGGGGGTTAGCAAAAAACAACTCTTGAGATTAAGTTAAGGCAACCATTGAGTGTTTTGGTCATGTGCTGAATTGATCCAAGTTGTTTGGGTTTACATTTCCACAAATTCAACCCATGGTTTGATATTTTCGACTTCTTGCAGGATAATTGTCACTAGCCGAATCTAAGTATCTTTAGCGGTAATAAGCAAAAAAAAGTTATAATTTATTTGGTGGGGAGTCCTGTACTTTCAACACATCAGCCATGACGAGGATGGGATGTTCTGAAGTGGTTACTTTCCTTACCAGGAAATACCCAGCTTATTAAAAAAGATCAGCCATAACTATTAGGTGATGTTCTGATGTGGTTACTTTCCTTACCAGGAAATACCCAGCTTATTACAAAAGATCAGCCATAACTATTAGGTGATGTTCTGATGTGGCTACTTTCCTTACCAGGAAATACCCAGCTTATTACAAAAGATCAGCCATAACTATTAGGTGATGTTCTGATGTGGCTACTTTCCTTACCAGGAAATACCCAGCTTTTTAAAAATGATCAGCCATAACTATTAGGTGATGTTCTGAAGTGGCTATTTTCCTTACCAGGGAATACCCAGCTTATTATAAAAGATCCCCACGGACAAGCAGGTGATGTTACGCAGTAGCAGAAGAGATCGATGCAGCGGTGGGTCGCCCTCGAGAAACCTGCCAATATCCTGAAGGTTCTAATCCGATCAAGTTGCCTGATCGTCATTACGGGAGCCCAGCCCGAAAATAAGCAGCAATGGATCCCGTTCTTAATTACACGGGAGTTCGCGTTCAGGATATCGGCAACCAATGAAGCCATGAAGCGTCGCGGTGATGGACTTGTTTACCTGAGAGCTTCGGTGACGGCGGCTCACGAATTTATGACGAGAATTTGCGGTTAAACTCAATATTTTTTTTAATACGAGGGAAGAATAGGCTCGAGTGAGCTCAAAAACTCTCATATATATTGAAAAGGTTCAGTAAATGAAAAATTGTAATAAAAATGCACAGGGAGAGATTGTGGCTCGAGAGGAAAAAAATTCAGAAAACAATGAAATATTGCCGGAACGCTAGAACACAATGAATGCACAGCAAATGAATTATCTATATGAATACAATCATTCTATTTGATAGCCGCTGCATTAAAATTAGAGTTTCAATAGGCCTGTTTATAAGCTTCTGGGCTCAAAATTTAAAACAAAAACTCAATCAATCGAATCGTTATTAAGTCATTTATTGATAATAGCATGGAGTGGGCATTTAAAAAAATGTACCGATCTATCAACGTAAAGAAACTAAGAGGAATTCAGCGTAAACAGAAAACGAGACTTCAGCAATAAAATAAGACTAAACACATTTGACCGAATGCAAATATTGAACTTATTTATATTCCATTTATTTTGAGAATATATAAACTATAAGCGAGACCGTCAGTGCAAACGAAGCTCATTTCCCAAGCTCCGGAGCCTCGCACGTCCATCACGAACGCCAAGCATGCTCACCACCACCACAATGGCACTTCAAATTTACTCAGCATTGTTCCCTTCCCGCGACTCAACCCGTGCATAAATGCAATTTATTACCATTTAAGTTCTTTTTTACAAAAGGTTAGTCTGTCGTCGGCCTTTGTCCGACGATACTAAATGGCTTCTCGATGGGCGAGTCACTATAGAATGGAAGAAATGCTCGGCTGTAGCGCGCTCTTCCTTGCGCTAGTCTGACTTGGGCGACTTGAGATGAATTTCCTACCGCGTTAGTCAGCCAAGTCGTGACCGATTCTAGTGTGTCGCGCAACAAGGCCTCGATACCTACGTGATTAAATTCACATTTGTCCGAGGATTCATAAGGTACGGTGATGTAGACATGAGCTTTGCCACTTCTATGGCCATTCAACGCCATGTCGTTTGTTCATCATCATAAATTACTGCAGCGTTTGTTGAGCGACGCGTTAACCGTACGCCGTTGTCACTCCGGCTAACGTTTCCTGCCTTTGGGGCTTACAACGGTAAAACTGACTAGCATTTACAAAACTGACTAACATAACAACTAAACTTAATACACTAAACATGATTGAATTGGCAGCACCCATAAAACGCAGTCTTGAGCTGAATTATTGTATGGCCCCGCAACATCTAAAATTTTTGTTTTCAAGATAAATAAATTTGCTGCGTGAGAGCGCGGCTCACTCCACCTTGTCGGCTGGATGTTTCAACCTATTCATAAATTATTGACTAAAACTTATTGAGGAATTAAAAGATAATTCATGTTTCGACTGTTTTTTTTAATTTAGTTTATTTACTTTCTATATTTAAAATATTTGCTACTGTTTTCATTCTCATTACGGATTTTTGAAAAACGATCAATTTTATTCGGAAATTTATTTGCAATTCAGCCTACATCTACATCTATTGAAAAACACGATCTTTTAAGAATGCACGTCATATTTACCAGAACTTCAAACGAAATAATATGCGTTTAAAAATTACTTTTTAAAGACAACACTTCCAAAGAATCCAGTGTCTCCAATCTTAAAGATGTACCATGAATTTCTCATTTATGAGTCGTTGATTAACTGCCCTCTCGTTCCCTGGCCAACAAAATACGGAGATCGAGTGAATTCTATCAGCGAGAGAGGGAGGCCCTCGAGCTTTACTCTTAATTAACAGAAGGAACGGCACGGGCTTCTCATCTATTGCAGAAACCTCAAAGTAATTTTTCCTGAGATTGCCAGTACGGTGATGATATAATACGCTATTGTTCCATAGCACAATCTGGACGTATTGGGTGACGGTGGTTGCGGTATACCTGCTAACGTTAACGGCGTAGGGCGTGCGCAGGTTTACTGATCTTGAGAACGAACTGATTGTTTCTACTGCGAAACGTACAAATTATTTTGGTCTTTTTAAATCTTACAAAAGAAAAAAGCTGTAAAGAACTAAACATTTTATTCGCTATGGAACTCTGTTTGCAACGCCATTGAATTTATGCCGAGAGGGCGTAAGGTTTTTTACTTTATGAAAATTATTTACTTGAGAATGAAGCACTAATCGCTTCACCTATCTTCAGTTTTGGGGGTGAGGGGAAATAATAGGAAAGACTCTGGAATAATCTTGATTTCGTTAGTGCATAAGCCGCCGATCAGACTGAAAAATATCATGTCAATATCACGAATCCAAATAATCCCGAATATTATAATCCTAGCAAAATTAAAACACTCGATCGTAACTCTGCATGTAAAATGGAAAATATTGAGGATTCTTAGAGAAAATGTATTATATGTTGTCTATTAAATGGGAAGACCTTGACAATTGAGCGGGTTACTTTAGCTTCACCTAATCTCCTGCCATTCGCGATTGCGCCATTAATAAAAATAATTCTGCTCCACTATTTTCAAAGTTCCTAGTTCAAATTCTATTTCATGATGAAAATAAAAGACTTATTTGTGATGCAACGTGGTTAAATGCCGAATTTCGACAACATACGACACGCCTGCGCGATGCAGGTTTACCGATGTCAGCACCAGTAAGCCGGAATAGAATCTGCTCGGGAGGAAATTTTTACAAAGAAATTCATTAGGCAACTCTTACTGAACTCATAATCAAACCTAATTAGGAGAGCCACGCAGAGATGAGAATCTATCGAGTCATAATTAAGGAAATTTTTGTCGTTGATGCCACGCGTTAAATAAATTCTCTGGAGAATTCAAATGAAGCCTTCCAATGGGAGACATTTTTGCCCCAAAATTTAAATGAAACGTCGAGAAATTGGAGAAAAAAAAACGACTTGAGGCGAAGCTTCCGGGGGAATTAAAATATTTTTTACTGGGTTTATATTAATTACAACGGCATGATAGAACTCAGATTTTAAGGCCATGTTATAATGCAAATAAAATCGCTGGCTTTTCATACAAATTTCGAACAAAATTCGACAAATAGCTAATTTTTTGAAGATTCGTTTGCGCAGTAATGCACGCAATTAGCAGTCATACCTCAGAGTGTGCTGAGGCAATGCTACGTAGATATATAATTGACAACATACATACTTTCCATATTCTTCATTTCACTTTATCGTGAAAACAGGCAATTTTGTTTTCTTTATAGAAGGTAAGAGCGTTAAAATCTTAACTTCGTTTAATGAAATTCCGTTTTTGAATGTTTCTACCAGTTAATATGAAAGAGGTTCTTATGGTTACACAATGGGCTGAACGGACTATGCGGTGCCTACATGTTAAGGGCTTGAAACTATCATGCTTAATATTCTCGTGGAGATTGGGGCCAGATTGCTTTGTTATCCCAACTCGCCCAAAAACACATCCCATGTTCAGCACCCCATAAAAATCAATCACAAAAAGATCAGTCATCGCTTCTGAAAACCCAATTGAAATCTAAATTAACAATCTAGGGAGCTGGAAAACATTTAATAGACTTGAGGTTCAGAGCCAAGATATCAGGCATCTTAAAGCCGACAGAGGAGATTTCTTCCGGAGATTTGTCGTTCAGTTTCCGCGTACTCGATAAGGCAATTAATATGCAAATGTCATGGAAGACCTAGCGTGAAGTCAGAAATTTGCACTCTGGATTTGCTGGCTTGCATGAATCTAACCAGCCTGGCAAATTTTTATCTGATTTTACTGAAATTATTTGAAGTTGCGAATTTTTCGCCAAGTCTTCAAGGGTATAAATATCATTATTAGTGCACGCATCTCTATCATCAACGCACGTTTTGTTAAAGAACAGAGAGTTTTTCTTATTAGCAATTCCTTCTTGTAATTTTTTCATTCGGCGAATTAGACTTTCGGTAGGGTAGGGTTCGAAAATTCGTATATAAGGTTACGAAAATAAAAATGTAAACCTTATCATGAGAAATTATCACGAAAAAATCAGGACTCCTATAAGAAATCAATATCGTTTATAAATGTCTTGTGACAATGAGGGTTGCATGCTTATTCGAAATTAAAACAATATTAGTTCGACTACAACTATTTTGAACCACCGTCTTACTTGCCACATTTAGACCGGAGGATCAATTAAGGAACCACATGAGAGAGGCCAACAACGAGACCATCAACCGCTCCGTCCAGGGAGCTGGCCCCAGCTTCGTCATGCTGTGCCCGACGCCGCAAGCCCGGCGATAGTTGAGGCACATATCAAGGATGAGTCTTCCGCTGTCAATTTCCGCAATAGTCGCTACACTCGTTGCAAACTTATTCAGGGTTGTCTTGATCACCCGACCGAAATCAATTTCAGGTCAGAATCTCCTTTCAGACTTTATATTTGCCTGAGAGTATTAGAAGGGTTGGCCAAGCCGAGTCACCAAGTCAACTCGATTTTGAAGGCTGCCGTTCAAATTCAGACTCCAAGCCGATGTAGTTCTAGAACGAGTGCTTATTATAGTGCCCCGAGTACTAGGGGGAACGGGTGGACAGCCGTCAGCCACACATTTAACAGTTAAACAAGCCTTGTAATAAACGCTCTGGATAAACATGCTCCGCGACGTCTTACAGCCAAAGGCGCTGCATTTGTTCTCAGCCACTGCACTAACCAGTATTGTCTTCACGGCCTCTACACCCCAGCACGCGCCTACTTACATTCTTACCCCCGCTTACCTGCCTTGCTGCTGCCTATCTGATTGTGTTAGTTTTGGAAATGTTTGTTTGGGTGGAGAGTCGGGACAAGTGCTGAGGAACACGCATGCGGAAGGTACTGTCTCGATGAAGGCTATACTGGCTGGAGCGGTGGTTACTGGTTTACGGGGGTCGCATGCCGGAGGCCTGCTCTGACCAACTTCACACTTAGTTCATATTCCTTTCCGTGGTTAAGATACTAAAGAACATAGCCGCTGATGAAGTCAACTGTTTGAAAACCATCGCGCTGTATTTCAACGAAGAGCATGCTAAAAATAACCATGACAATACTGCATATCCACCTAAGACAAACCTGTGTGGGCCTAACTTAACCTCATTGGCTGCAGAAAGTAAGGAAAGCGATTCAAGTGTACTATAGTTGTGCCAGTCATTTGTCGCAAGAAATTTGTGGTTAAGCCAGAAGAAACGTCAGCAATTTTTGAACATAATGATTACTTTTTACCAAACCGTTACAGTTGTGAATGATTCAATCACCTTGCTTGACTTGGTAACCTCAGATTTAGACGCAAAACAATCAAAATAACTATCATATAATGATATAAGATGTTTGCCAAACAGAAAAGCTTTTTCTGCCTGCGCATAATATAACATTAGAAAGTTTGGATGATAACACTAAGTCAGTAGAAATTCATGATTGATCGATTACTCACAATTTATCGATTAAAAAACATCTGCATCCTAGAAAATATTCAGACATTTTTTAAGTGAAGCTTTCAGTTTTGCATCTGATCATACGACAAAGTAATTGCATATGCTAATCCGCATTTTGAGAAAATAGGGAGCCACTAGAGCCACTCTCATACGTCCGCCGCAACTGATAAGAGAACTGGGATTGGGGGTCCGGTTCGAGCTGCGGTCGACGACGGACGTTGGTAAGTGACTTCGCCTTTACCTTGAGATCTGATTACTTGATAATTGTTTTGAACCTTTTTTTTCTTTATAAGCAGGAATTCTTTGACAAATCAATAGGACTCTAAGCTAATTTTGAGTATGTCGCGCCATAAGTGGCGCAGGGGGGAGAGCATGGGACCTTCAGATGAGGGCCTGAGCTCTCCTTCTCTGCTTGCCTCTGTGGATCCGCCTTTGCCGCTGGCATTGNTTTAGCTTTCTAAAGTACGGCGCACGGCGCATTTTTTTACCAACGTAGTACGGCGCACCGCGCAGGTCGTTAAAATGACAAAATAAATTCCCGCGCACCTGGAACATCTTCCTGACCATGGAAGTAGACCAGTAAAGTATCATGGATACCAGCAGTCCAGCATTATCATATATGAGAAATTGGTTTAAATCTTGAGTAAATGAGGAAATTAAAAATGAACTGATTGTAAAAAATTTGTGGTTTATCACTAAGATCTGATGGAGCTAATCATATCAACAGAACCTGCCCAGTTGCCAGGCATAGTGGCAAACCCAGGGTGCAGAAGGTGGTAGCAGCGTTGCCATTATGTGGGTTTTTAAGCCCAAAGCGTCGCCGACCATTTTCAAAATGTGTCACTGGGTAATTTTTAATTAAAAGCCATTTACGCTGAGTGGTGAAAAACTATTTACAAGCCACAAACTTATTTACAAGGTTGCATGCACCGAGTGATGCACGTGTTATCCCAAATTACTAATTTTACCATAAAAACAGCCCAATTGTACAGCAAGTGTCAACTGAACATGTTAATTTTTTAGAATCAGTTCATTTTAATTTTTTCATTTACTCAAGATTTGAACCCATAGCCTATAAATGTATGATGATGCTGGTACGTAACTAGTATGATCCCATCAAAATGTTCCACTCAATTTAAAGAACATACTCTGAGAAGTCCTTTATTCAGGTACAATAAAGGTATAAATTGCCAATTATGCCAACACCTGTGTGCAACTTCTATGTAAGTAAAATTTTTTAATACGGTGAATATATTTTTTTGCTACAGTCCTTTATTCAGGTACAATAAAGGTATAAATTGCCAATTATGCCAACACCAGTGTGCAACTTCTATGTAAGTAAAATTTTTTAATACGGTGAATATATTTTTTTGCTACAGACCTTAGCAGAGGTACCTTTCCAAAATCTCAATTATCACACTTTTTCCAAGGATTTTTTAGAGTTAGTAAATGTATGATTTCTTAACTTGCTTTATGTTTATGCTACATAGATAAGAAAAATGTTCAACTTTATGCTATAATTTTTGTTTTGCATAATTTTAATTAGTTTAGCTGCTACAACATTTCTATGAAATATTGTAGGACTGTCCCTTATTACCCCATTGGATGGTATGTCTCAGACTTCCCCCAGTCCATCCCTTTAGTCCTCCTATGCTGCTGCAGGGGCTGTGCGGATTGTTGATGCGGCTGCTGTCCTCTCTTCCTACTCATCCAATTTTTGGCACGGGCTCATTGGAAGGCTTTGTCTGTATCTATCCCCAAATCCCACACCACCCTCTTCATCTCTGACACCCATCAATCACAAACAGACCCTCATGTCAGCTGGGAGAGGTCTGACCTTCAAATCTCCAAGGTGACCCCTTCCTTGGGGTCACCTTTGACCCCCACTTCATCTTCTCTCCCCACATTGTTGCAATATGTCAGAGAGCTGGCCCACAGCTCAACATCCTTAAATCTCTTGCCGGAACCAGCTGGGGACAGCAGAAGGAGACCCTCATTGTTACTTTCAAGGCCCTCATTGTCTCTCATTACCTAAGCTGCCCCACTGTGGTTCCCTTAGGCCTCTCCTTTGTTAATCTCTAAGCTGCAAACCATACAGAATTTTGCTATCGCATAGCAAGGGGGTCTCTTTAAATGGCCTCTGCTCCCTACCTGCACAGCAAAGCTGAGGGCTTACCTGTGGCCAAATACCTTTCTCTCCTCTGACTCTGCCTCTCTCTTCATAGTACCTTGCCCCCACATTGTTCACTACAACCACACCATCCCAGCCACCCTATTGTCACTGATTGGGTGGTGTCACTGATAGCCACCCGTATTCCATGAAGCACATGCCTTAGTGCCACTTCCTCCCTTCAGTCCAGGGTTGGTGATTTTTTTTAAATCAAAAATCAATGATTTTTTTGATTTTTCATGATTTTTTATTTATTTATTTGATTTTTTTGATTTTTCAACTATTTTGTTTTTTTTGAAGTGTTATTTTTTATGTTGAAATTAGCCTACTAACAATAACAGTATATGGATCATAATGGATGGCTAAAAAGGGCACTTAATGCCTTCAATAATGGTAGGCTGGATCCCTCGTGAATCAAGTCACGAAAAGTTCAAGAATCGGCAACAGGCCATGGGCCTATTTCTTCAGTGCCGACACTTCTATTCTATTCTAATTGTAATTGTTTTGTTTCTAGATTTAAATTCACATATTTAAAGATTGAAATTAAATATTAAATACTCGTATTAGGGTGGAAAATCTTTCTAATTGCCTAAAAGGTCAATACAGTCTCAACCTCTCAATATACAGGGTGGGGAAAAACCGATTGAGCAGTTTTGAGGTAAAATAAAAGAATAATGGAGGTACAGAAAGAAGAAAGTTTATTTTCCTAGAGGTTAGCATAACATATCATTTAAAATACCGTAAACTGGGGTAACTTTGACCACTTTTTTTTCAAAATGATGCCATTTTTTTACTAGATAAGTTAAACTTAAATTGAAACATGCAAAATACAGGTCTATAC